>NW_006774324.1:147225-167793 GCF_000442215.2 Lipotes vexillifer | reverse complement strand
CCACAAAAAAAAAAAAAAAAAAAAAAAAAGATATTTATTCAAATACAAGAAAATTTAAGTCAGAATTTGGGTAAACTACCACCAGGTGGTAGCAGATATGCTGATTTCTTAGTCCAGATGACTTGATTTAAGCCAGAAACATACATGTGTGAGAGCCAGTTCAGAATTTTCAGTTATCCAGGATCTCATGTGTGTAGAGGTTTGTCTGCAGAGCATATAATTACATCATGTAATTACTATATTTATATAAAATAATTTACTTCTAACAGTACAGCTGCATTCCCATTTTCAGAAACATTACAGTGTTTCTTTGCAAGACATTTTATTCTTAGAAGTAGAATGTACAGGTATATACACTAATTCAGTGGGATGGTTGGAAATTGCTATTTCAAATATTATTTCAAACAAATTAGAAAATAATTTGTTTTTGTGGTTGAAGGAGTGAGGCCAGAAAATGGGTTAATTAAGATTGAGAGAGATTGGGGAGAGGCCCAAATTTGGCTTATTCACAGATAATGGGTGGAATCTAAGGGGCTTCAGATCATAGACAGATCTGCCTCCAAGACGCAGCTAATGTCTTCTCCTTTTATCATCTAATTTAATCCTCCCAACAGCCCTATGAAATAGAAAGTACTATCTCTATTTAAATATAATAAGACTGTGGCTAAAAAGCTAAGCAATTATCTATTTGCACAAGTAAAAGACCTGGAATTTGAACCCTCATCTGGTTTCACTCTCAGTGCCCTTTCTTCTCAGTACCCAAGAGATACATGATCCACCTACTTCAGAAACCCACTGGCCTTTGCCCTCATCAAAGCAGGAAAGGAGGTAATAACAGTTTTTTAATTCTGGTTAATTAATCATTGCATTTCCCCAACATTTTATTATGAAAAATTCAAACATACAAAAAGTCAAAAAAATTTCACAGGATGCCCTTCATATAGCTACAACCTGGATTCTACAATTTGCATTTTACCCTACTTTTCTTTATCACATATCTGTCCATCTATTCTTCCCATTATTTTTTCATTATTCCAATTTTATATGCGTTTCACAGTAAATTGAAGACATGAGTACGACTTCACCCCATTACTTCAGCATGCATATGTTAACTGAATTTCAATATTGGTTTATAGATTTATTAAAAATTTGAGATAAGCATACAGTGAAATGCACTGATCTTAAGTGTATCATTCAGTAATTTCAGACAAATGCATACAGCTATGCAACCTGAATTTCTCTCCAGATACAGAACATTGCTCTCAGACCAGAAAGTTCTCATATGTCCTTTCCCGATCAAGTTCCATCCCCTCCACCCCTTTTAGGACACTTTCATTCTGTTTTTTGGTTGGTTGTTAGTTTATTTAACTATAGATTAATGTTGCCTGTTTTAGAATTTTATATAAATGGAATGAAACAGTATGACAGTATGTACTCTTTTGTATAAGGGTTCTGTCACAGCAGCATAATGTATTTTGAGAGTAATTCATTTTGCTCTATGTATCAGTAGTTTATTCCTTTTTATTCCTGATGGACAGCTGGACTGTTTTTTATTTTTTATATTTGAATTTTATTTTATTTTTTTATACAGCAGGTTCTTATTAGTGGACTCTTGGTTTTTTATCTATTGTGGAATAAAGCAGCTGTGAATATTCTTGTACCAATTTTTCATTTCTTTTGGTGTAAGTACTGGTCACAGGGTATGTATAGGTTTAGTTTTACAAGAAACTGCCAAAACTTTTTCCAAAATATTTGTACCATTTTATACTCCCATTAACACTGTATGAGAGTTCTGGTTGCTCCACATTATTACCAGCACTTGATGTTATCAGTCTTTTAAATTTTTTCCTTCTGGAGGATTTGTATTGTTTTCTCATTGGGGAAGAGAGCCCTGCACGCAGTCAGCCTTGGTTGGGCCCTCTGTTCCTTTTGAGTCAACTTCCATTATGAGCTTTCCCCATATTTTTTTGTCACAGTTTGTAAATATTCCCCAAGTTCCTCGTTCATATTTTTTTTGCTTTTCCTGAATTCTCTGACTTTATTTTATTTCTACTAACTAGCTCTGATAATGCCTCCTCTTTCATTGCAATAGATTTTTTCCTTTTGACTAATATGACTCTATTTGCTGAGTTTTTTATCGTTTGCAGCCAAATAAGAGGATCCATTTATGCAAGCTGTTTGTAGCCCAAGTTGGACAGTAATTAAGTAAGGAATTCTGCCAGACTTTGCAGAAGAATTTCAGGCTCAAAGTTTTTAAGTTATGTAGGCAAGAATTGCTTTTATTTGCAGTGAACTTCTTGGGCCTGGATAGAAGTAGGATAGTTTTATGGTGAAGTTGTGATTGGTGGTTGCTTAATCAGAGGACTTTGGTAATATGTGGAAAACTGGTAAATCAAAGGGTAAAAGGCAATGAGCAGTAGGTTTTGTTTGTTTTAATTTGGCAAGACTTAAATGAACAGAAGAGCAAAACGTAGGGATTGCCTATTTTTTTGGGGGGGCGGGCGGGATTGCCTACATTAAGCATTGTTTGTTAATCCCACTGTATTTGTAACTCACTGTGAGTGACAGAGGTTCCTTATTTTTTACCTGTTTGATACCTATGAGAGGGAAAACCTGCTGGAAGACTTCTTGGAGGGCATTATTGAAGTTTAAATATTACTTTTAAAAAGTCATTACTGATAAGTTGCAATATTTTATACTCTGCCAGTGATTAAAATGGTTTAACTAATTCCAAAAGGGCAGGTCCCCTGCTAGAATAAGAATTTTTAAAATAACATTTAAAGGCGATTTTATGAAATGGACTTAAATTTAGGAATTCTCAAAGAAGGTAGTAGCATAAATTCATTTCTATTTTCATTAGGTAGACATTTCTCAACAACTTATGCTTGTGTTCACATTCATTAAAAAAAAAAAAAAGAAGAAACGTGAAAACTTCTTGGTCTAAAATTCTAGCCTGAAGTCAAGAGAAAATCTCACTAGCTAAGGAAAAAAGAAATAAACTAGAATTGAATGGCATGGGTAATATAAGTATAAAGCAGGGAGATAACAGTAAATGGAGCCACAAAACAATTCTTTGGATATCAGAGCAATCTTTTTCACTTTTTAGCTGTATGTTCTTGGGCAAGATTTTTAAATTCTCTAAGCTTCATAAGGTGATTTTAAAAACTAAATAAAATAACAGTCTACAAAAATTTTTAAATTCTTTTACCAGTCTTGCAGAATAACATTACCTTTCCCCCACCCCAACTTCTAGATGAGAAAACTGATGTTGTTACTTATTCACGTATGTACAGATAAGTTATTAATGAAGCTGGAGCTATTGGTGAAGCTGTTTCAACACAGGTATAGACAAATTCCCAAAGCCATTATCCTTTCCATATAAAGCACCTACCAGTTCCTTGGAAATTAGTAATTGCTTAGTAATTATGAGTCTCCCAGGCAGGAGGGGGAGGGGCGGGGAGAGAGATGGAGAGAGGAAGGGGAGAAACATATAAGCTGGAAATATCTAAAAATGGGATTAATATGTACTATATTGAGGTACTTGAAATGCTCTCTTTCAGGTTCTCTTTTGTAAAATAAAATTACTGTAGCCTGGAAAGAAGTTGGAACTGTGATGCAGACCTGACAAAGCATCAAGTGAATATTGCCCATCAGGGTGTCCTCTGTTGAGCTGAAATGACTGAGCATGTCCACGCCTGTCTCGTTCAGTCCCCAGGGGTGGGCTACCCTGGGAAGGGCTGATCAGAGGCAAAGCAATGCCTTGCAATTGAGGCAGAGTCTGAAAGAGGTGGACAGGTGAAATCTATTGACTGCATGGCTTGTGACTGGTCAGTAAATCCCAGGGCAGGATTTAAAAAAAAGAGAAGAAAAGGGCTGAAAATAAATTATGTGAAAGTGGGATTAATATCTCACTACACTGAGATGAGAGGAAGTTTCTCTTCCAAGTTCTTCTGTATATAAAAAATATGTTTTGGGACTTCCCTGGTGGCGCAGTGGTTGAGAGTCCGCCTGCCGATGCAGGGAACACGGGTTCGTGCCCCAGTCCGGGAAGATCCCACATGCCGCAGAGCGGCTGGGCCCGTGAGCCATGGTTGCTGGGCCTGCGCGTCTGGAGCCTGTGCTCTGCAACAGGAGAGGCCACAACAGTGAGAGGCCCGCGTACCGAAAAAAAAAAAATATATATGTTTTGGAAGCTAGATCTTGGTGGTACATCTTGGTGACACATTACCACATTTTTACTGTGTAATATTACATTGTATGGATATAGCTTGACATTAAGTTTGGTTTCTGATAGTTTAAGTCTACACTTTTATACTTTTCCAAAATTGCCTTGGCTATTTTAAATTTTTTGCATCTCCATATGAATTGTGGTATTACTGGTTGCCAGAAGCTAGTACCTAGGAAGGGCTGTCCATCAGGAAGGGTGCAAAGCTGATGTACATAATGAGCTGGATTCCGTCAGGCGAAGAGCTGAGATATCATGCACTTAACTTCTTTCACTGATCTCTAGCACAACTTAAATTTTCTCATTGGCTTGCATTAGCAGATTCATTACAGCAAGATTTGGTTTGCGTGGTGAATATTTTTAAATTTTTGTAGTATTGTTATAATGTATAGGATTATTCAGAGAGTGAGAGTTTGCATACCAAGGGAAACCTGTATTCCATATGATTAATATACGTGCGCACGCACAAACACACGCGCTTCTATCTCTGAATTTTTATTTTGTGAGTTACTGTATTGGGAATGTAGTAAGGTAGGTGGTGTTTAGTAATATACATTTTATATTATTTCTCGTAATGTAGCTTTGGTGGAAACTGTGAACAGAAGCCTACACAACCCAAAACAATAATGAATGTGGTTAGCCATTTCATGTTCCAGTGCCTACATCTAAACATGTACTGAGGCAAGTAATGATAGGGCAGACTTCCTTTCTACAGTGTCATTTCCAGTTGGGGAATGAATGTAATTACATTTAATGAGTTGAGGCACATTATTACACTGATGTATGCCTCTCTTGGTTGTAAATAAGAAATCTGTGGTATTTTATAACAGTGGAAAAATGCTTTCAATCTGCATGTAGTAAAAATTAGTATGGCAACCAATGTATGTCTCGTCCCCATTATAGACAACTAGGAAGGCTCTTTGGTATTATTAGAAGGCACTTCTGATATTTGATTAACAGAGGTCAGATAAGTAAAAAAATACATGTACTATACAGAGAAATCTGTGTAGACAACAAATGATATGAGGGGGAATGTGGCAGAGTAAAAGAAAAGTGATTAGAGATACTGAAGACCTGAATCTTAGCTCCAAAATCATGACCCACTAGTTATATTTGGAGAAGGTACCCAGTTATTTTATCAGTGAAATGAAGCTGGTGAAAGTGCATCTTAAAGATCTTGTCCCACAAAGCTCTGCACAATTCATACTTTAAGGAGATTATGACCTGAGAAATATGTTAATGTTATTGCCAATCACTTGTTACTCAGAAATACATTATTTGAGGGAATATGTAGATGTCATATGATAATTGTGTTTTTGCTACAATGATACCCAACTTTTCCATTTTTTGACATTGTTTTTCACATCATCATCTTATTCTTTCCTATTCCTGATTACATCAGTTGAATTTTCACTTTAAATACACATTGATATACAAAGTTCATGCCCTACATAAACTCAGCAATTGTGATTTTTTTCATATGAAGGATGGGATATAAATTACTAAACTAGATGCGGATTGTCAGCATTCTATCAGGTTCCAGAGTTAGTGGCTCAACACACTTAATTTATCAACTTTGACAATCACAGAGCATAAGGAGAGGTATTAACGGATTAATCTGATTGCTTCATTTTGCTCAGTGCTGTGATATGCACATGTTTAACAATGTTCCTTCTATCTCCCATTTGCAACTAATGATTCTACAGCTCTCTGTTGACCTTTGTTTCCAATTCTAATTTTGGAAGTGACTGGCTTTAAAGCCATGTTGAAAAGAATTCTGAGGCCTCCTCTAGGCTTGGTAGGAAAGAGCAAAGTAATCAATAAATGATAACTGCTTTAGGCATGGAGAAAACTGTGGCCACACATGTGCCGCAGGCTGGCCGTCCCTGCTGCCTTTACTGCTTCATGAATCACAGTGAATATAATGATTTTGAAGTGGAAAATTTAATTGCATAAATCATTGGAAAAGAAATCATTATCATTTGTTGGATATTCTACATATCATATAAATTATATTAACAATCTTTGGCCCCTCCCCTTCCTGTTCTGCCATCAGGCTGGAGTGGGATAAATATTTATAATGATGGTAACACTGTATTTACCACTCTCATTGAGGAGAGCCCACCATGACTTAATTTAGTAGTGTCACTTTGTAGTAAAGTCTTAGCCTGATGCAATTCACATATTCCATTTTCTTCTCAACAGGGCTAATGTCCCCCAAATCTCATTCTTTTCTAAATACAAAAAAAATCCCACAAAATTTTAAATAGCATTTAGTATTTCTTTAATGTCTCTAAGCACCAAATGCTCCCTGGGTGCGTTAAATGATGCTTCAGAAGCAAAGTTGCCAAAATACACAGGTGCTAAAGAGTTAGGATTCTCTCCGCTAAAATAAAAAGATCCAATTTCATTGGGCTTGGTAAATACACATATGCTCTGAGACACAAACGAAACTTGTGTTTCAAACCACTCATTCTCCAGTTCAAAGATTATCTTTGTTTTCCAACAGTTAAAATAGAACATATCAAGAGGCTACCTTTCCTCAAGAATAAAAAAGTATGGGAAAAAGTACTAAGAAAGCACACCAACATGCAAGCAAATCACAATGATGATAAAAAGCAAAATATAAGGAGATAAAACAACATCTTTTACCTAATGGCTTACTCTGAGCCTTTTGTGGGTTTTACAAAAGACTCATCATATCCTCAAGGTGTTTATGGTATTATTAAGTATATAAAATGTATGCCCTGAATTATACAGATATAATTAAAGACAGAATTACCAGCAAGTAAATGAGGAAGAGAAGAAATGATCTAAATTGATATTTTACATAGAAATAGAAGTCACTATAAAGACTTGCAAATAATTTGTAAATAATGATGTGTTAAAAATCTCATAGAGTTTTCAGGGATTTACTAATGAAGACCTTTCCACATGTGTTACAGTACGTGTTTTGGAAATAAAACTTATGTTCACAGTATGACTTCACCAACTAATAGTTCTTTGACCTTGATTACATTACTTAAGTTTCTAAGCCTATTAATTCATTTTTAAAATGGACATATAATAGTACTCAAAATCTTAGAGTTTTTTGTGTATTAAAAGAGATACTTAATACAATGAACATTTATTGAATGTCTGCTATATGCATAACACTCTTTAGAGAGCTATGTAAAACACCACCACCAATAAGGTTAAATCCTGCCCTCATGGAGAAAATATTCCAGTGGGAACTTCATTAACTTATCCATTCATTTAACAAACATTCATTTAATGAATATCATGTTTCAAGAACTCTGTCTGCTTTTGTGGTGTTTATTTGGGAGGCACACAATACACAAAGAAACACAAATGCTTGTGGATAAGGGCTAAGAGGGAAAGAACAGGATCTGTGGGAGAAAAACAAGGGGGCAGCAACTTTCATTTGAGTGGTAAGGAATGGCTTTTCTAATAAGGTAACATTTAGACAAATTCATTAAAATGTAAGAAGGATTAAGCCTTGAAAAAGAGAAAGGAAAAGATTTGCAACAGAAGGAAGAACATGTTTAAAAGGTCCTAAATTGAGAACGAGCTTGGTGCATCTCAGGACCTGAAAGAAGGCCAGTGTGTCTGAGTGAGTTTTTGACTGAGTGAGCGAGTGAATGGAAAAATGGAGAGATAGGCAGAGGCCAGATCTTGTATATAATTTCCATGCCATGGTTAGAGTTTGGCTTTTATTCAAAGTGCCGTTGTAGCCACTTAAGGTTTTCACGAAAGGGAGTGATGTGATCCAATTTAAAATTTACATTCTGGCTGCTGTGTGGAGAATGGATTGAGGGGGATCATACTTGGCACCAAAGAGAATAAGGGTTTATTGCAGAAGTTCGGGTAAAGAGTCATGATTTATATTTGGGTGGTGGTGGTCGATTCAGAAAGAAAAGAATGGGTTTGAAATATTTTTTGGAAATAGAATTAAGTGGTAGATGGTACAGGAGAAT
Source organism: Lipotes vexillifer (assembly GCF_000442215.2). Lineage (NCBI taxonomy): Eukaryota > Metazoa > Chordata > Mammalia > Artiodactyla > Lipotidae > Lipotes > Lipotes vexillifer. The sequence continues at coordinate 159,591 of NW_006774324.1, read as the reverse complement.
TGACAGATGATGCAGAGTCAGATCTAAAGAATGGTATCCAGGTTTCTGGGTTGAACAACAGGGTGAATCATTCTACTTGAAGTGCATACAAGATAAAATGCTTGACATAATATCTGACATGTTAGGTGTTCAATAAATGTTAGCTCTAAACAGGTAATTGATGATATGTACCTTGAGAAACCAATCCTTTTTACAAACTTTACTTGACAGTGTAGCACAGAAGTCTAGAAACTTGCTCTTCAAAGTGAGGTAAAACAGCAGCGCCAGCATCACCTAGGAATGTGTGAAAATCTTAGAGTCTCAGGTCCTTTCCCAGATGTAAAGAACTAGTCTGTATTTTTAAAAGATGCTCAGGCGATTCAACGCTCAAGTTTGAGAAGTACTGGTCTAGTGCAGGGAACATGAAACTACGGTCTGCAGGCCAAATCTGACCCACTGCCTGTTTTTGTAAACAAAGTTTTATTGGAACACGGCCGTGCTGTGCTCATTCATTACTGCTTTTGCACCACAATGGCAGAGGTGAGTAGTCATGACAGAGGCTGCATGGCCTGCAAAAACTACAATATTACTATTTGGCCTTTTATAGAAAAAGTTTGCCAACCCTGGTCTAGTACATATATTCTGATGCAACGAGGATTTGAATGCTGGCTCTTGTATTTACTAGATGTATACTATTCAACAAATTACATAACTAATCTGTGCCTTAGTTTCATTTCTAAAATGAGGACAATAGCAGTATTTACCTTATAAAATGGCTCTTATAAAGGAGAAAAAATATAACACTAGTAAATTGGCATATGTAAAACATTCAATAAATATTAGTTGTTATTTTCACTTGGTATACAATTTAGCTTGCTCATAAGAATGTGTAACATTTAACGGTGAAAGAGGCCTTAATGAAACATTAATTTGAAAAGCCAACTGGCATTTGTCATATAGACAGTGCTTTTTGGAGATTTGCTGTGATTTTTTTTTTTTTTTTTTTTTTTTGGACGCGCAGGCTCAGCAGCCATGGCTCACGGGACCAGCTGCTCCGCGGCATGTGGCATCTTCCCGGACCGGGGCACGAACCCGTGTCCCCTGCATCGGCAGGCGGACTCTCAACCACTGCGCCACCAGGGAAGCCCCTGCTGTGATTTTTAATGGAGCCGTTGGGTGGAGGCAGAATATGGAGCAATTAATGAAACTCAGTTTTCATGTCCTATTGATATCTGGACAAGATAGTTTTCCAGATCAAGTGTCAGCAAACTACAGACTGTGAGCGAATGCAGCTTGTTGCCTCTTTTGTATGGTTCTCAAGCTGAAAATGGTTTTTACATTTTTAAAAGGCTGTGAAACAAAGCAAAATAACAAAGACTAGATGATAGAGATGAGTTGGGGCCCACATGGCCTGAAATATTTACCATCTGGCCCTTTACAGAAAGTTTGCCAACTCCTGTCTAGACAAAAGAAAGTACTTTATCTTTTATATTTTAAACTTACTGGATTAAAGAATTAAGCACAGAGTTAAAAACCCAAGTTTGTTCTGTGAGCCTGTTATTTTTTTGGAGTTATTCCATTTATGAAATTTGTTTTTGTCTTTTTCATGGTAACCATCTTGCTTGCCAAATACCTGTATCTCTGTTTCAAACTGTACCATTTCTTTTAACCACTACTGTAGAGAGCAAATCCACGGCTAGTGAAGTCATTTATCTATTATGCAAACTGTTTGCAGGGGGGGAGGCTAGCAGGTTTTTACTTTTCTTAATTTTCATTACCTAGTTGGCCCCAACTTGGGATTTACCAAACCTAGAAAGAATTACTAAAGCAACTTTTCAATAGACTCAAGAGAAGGCAGGCAGGCAGGAAGAATTGAAGGAAGGAAAGAGAAAGCAGTGGTCACTTTAAGACTACTTCCTTATCGCTTCAGACAGGTCTCCCCCAAACACACCTACTTTCACAGTGACCTCTTTATCAATGTCTCAGAGTTTAGGGTTCAGTTCAGGTAAGGCTCACACAAGGGTAGTTTGCTTGAGTCTCAGAGGACTAGCTAAAAGCTGTTGTGACAATAAATGAATCCACAGTCTTTTCCAAGATACCCACAGGCATTTCAACTATAGGTCTACAGGGGCTCGCTTGCACACCAGGCATTGTCTTTTTTCTTACAGCATGTGGTTTGTAGCTTATTTGAGGGCACTCTATCAGTAAAGCTATGCATGGCTAATTTCCTAAATTTGTTGTCTTTAACAAGTACCTGAAAATGTGGAAAGAAAGACTTGTAAAGAAACATATTTCTAAGACTAGCTTGTGATAAATACTGTGTAAACTATCTGGAGTTCCTGAACAGTATTCCAAATATCTCAATAATTGAAAACATTTAGCAAATAGGTCTAAGGTTTCCAGATGGTATTCTAATCAAATATACAATAAGCTTATTTAGAAAATTTCCCCTCTGTTTTTTACAAATTGCCTGGTAATACACTTGAGATAATACATGTACCATTTTGTCTCAGAGTATAATAGTAGAAATAATGAGTACAATACAAGGGGAGGGAGATTTTAGTTTATGAGAAAGAACTTCTAGAACTGCATTGTCTAACATGGTAGCCACCAGCCACATGTGGTTATGGAACACTTGAATGTAGCTAGTTAAACTGAGGAACTAAATTTTTAAAAAATTTTTATTTTATATTGGAGTATAGTTGATTTCCAATATGTTAGTTTCAGGTGTGCAGCAAAGTGATTCAGTTATACATATACATATATTCTTTTTCAGATTTTTTTCCCATATAAGTTATTACAGAATATTGAGTAGAGTTCCCTGTGCTATACCGTAGGTCCTTGTTGATTATCTATTTTATATATAGTAGTGTATACCTGTTAATCCCAACCTCTTAATTTATCCTTCCCCCCCACCTTTCCCCTTTGGTAATGATAAGTTTATATTCTAAGTTTGTATGTTTCTGTTTTGTAAATAAGTTCATTTGTATCATGTTTTTTTGATTACTCATATAAGTGATATCATACGATACTTGTCCTCTCTGTCTGACTTACTTCATTTAATGAAAATCTCTAGGGCCATCCATGTTGCTGCAAATGGCATTACTTCATTCTTTTTTATGGCTGAGTAATATTCCATTGTATATATGTACCACATCTTCTTTATCTATTCCTCTCTCAAAGGACATTTACGTTTTTTCCATGTCTTGGCTATTGTAAATAGTGTTGCAATTAACATTGGGGTGCATGTATCTTTTTAAGTATGGTTTACTCCATATATATGCCCAGGAGTGGGACTGCTGGATTATATGGTAGCTCTATTTTTAATTTTTTAAGGAACCTCCATACTGTTCTCCATAGTGGCTGTACCAACTTATATTCCCGCCAACAGTGTAGGAGGGTTCCCTTTTCTCCACACCATCTCTGGCATTTATTGTTTGTAGACTTTTTGATGATGGCCATTCTGACCAGTGTGAGGTGATACCTCATTGTGGATTTGATTTTCATTTCTTTAATAATTAGTATTGAGTATCTTTTCATGTGCTTTTTGGCCATCTGTATGTCTTCTTTGGAGAAATGGCTATTTAGATCTTCTGCCCATTTTTTTGATACAGTTGTTTGTTTTTTTGATATTGAGCTGCATGAGCTGTTTGTATATTTTGGATATTAATCCCTTGTCAGTCATGTTATTTCCTGGAAACCTGAGCCAGCTGAATACTTAAGTCCTTCTCAAACCTACCTCAATCCTGTTTCATTCAACCAACCAATCATTCATTCATTCATCCTTTTAGCATGCATTTATCAGTCATCTATTGTGTGTCATGCACTTTGCTAAGCATTGGCCCCTAATATCAAGATGGAAATAAAAACTAATTTAATATAAATAATAAATGTTATAATTGGTGTACAGGGATACCTCATTATGCTTTAGTTTTTTTATTGTGCTTTGCAGATACTGTGTTTACAAATTGAATGTTTGTGGCAAACTAGCATTGTCAGATGATGTTTAGCATTTTTTAGCAATAAAGAAGTTTTTAATGTATGTACATGTTTTTTTAAGATGTAATGCTATTGCAGACTTAATAGACTACCGTCTAGTATAAGCATAACTTTTACATGCCTTGGGAAACAAAAAATTTATGTGACTAGCTTTATTGCAATATTTACTTTACTGCAGTGGTCTGGAACTGAACCTGCAATATCTCTGAGGTCTACCTGTATATAAACCACAGTGTTAAGAATGTCAGAGAAGAAGCACCAAGGTCTTTTTTTGAGGAATTGTTATTTGAGATCATACTTGTAGGGTAAGTAGGAGTTTTACAGATGTCAAGGAGAGAGGAGGGAATGTTTGAAAGAAAGAAAAGCAAATGCAAAAATGGTAGAAGAGAACTACCACCAGAATATTTGTGGGACTGAATGTCCAGTGTTTCTTTTACTTAGACAGCAGAAGGGTGAGATGAAGCTGGATAAGAGAAAGGATTGTATCATGAAGGGTCTAACACACCATTTAAAGGACTTCAGATTTTACTTTGTGGGCAACAAAGTCACCAACAATTCTAAACATGGTTTTATTTTTTATTATTAAATTTATTTTATTGAATTATAGTTGATTTACAGTGTTGTATTAGTTTCTGCCATACAGCTAAGTGATTCAGTTATACATAGATATACATTCTTTTTCATATTCATTATGATTTATCACAGGATATTGAATATAGTTCCCTGTGCTATACAGTAGGACCTTGTTGTTTATCTATTCTATATATAATAGCTAAACATGATTTTATAAATTTGATTATAAAAAATTATGTTTCAGAAAGATTATTTTGTTGATTCTGAGAATAAGAAGTGCTTTTGGCTAGAGGTAGAGGGTTTGGTAAGCTATTGCAATGGTTCTGGCAAGAAATGATAAGAGCCTAAGCAAGAGCAGATAACTGCTAAGGGACCAAGGGAGCACTGGGTAAGTCTAGGCTTGCAGCTTGGAGAGGTGGATATATACAGGTGCCCTTTACCAGGGCACATAAAGGAGACAGAGAATTGAAGAAATAATAACTCAGTTTTGGGTATTTGAGATTGTAGTACCTGTGGGAAGTCCAGGTAGAAAAGTCTGTATGTTATGTTATCAAATAAACCAAATAAAAATGCAGAGGAAAACATGAATAACTGTAAAACTTTAACCATCAGAAGAAAAAAAAAAAACAAAAAACCGTATGATTTTATCTCAGAACGAATGGTCTTAAAAGTATATTGTGAAAATAAACTCAAAATGGATTAGAGACCTAAATGTAAGACCAGACACTATAAAACTCTTAGAGGAAAACATAAGAAGAACACTCTTCGACATAAATCACAGCAAGGTATTTTTTGATCCACCTCCTAGAGTAATGGAAATAAAAACAAAAATAAACAAATGAGACCTAATGAAACTTCAAAGCTTTTGCACAGCAAAGGAAACCATAAACAAGATGAAAAGACAACCCTCAGAATGGGAGAAAATATTTGCAAACGAATCAACAGACAAAGGATTAATCTCCAAAATATATAAACAGCTCATGCAGCTCAATATTAAAAAAAAAAAAAACCCAATCCAAAAATGGGCAGAAGACCTAAATAGACATTTCTCCAAAGAAGACATACAGATGGCCAAGAAGCACATGAAAAGCTGCTCAACATCGCTAATTATTAGAGAAATGCAAATCAAAACTACAGTGAGGTAGCACCTCACACCAATTAGAATGGGCATCATCAGAAAATCTACAAACAACAAATGCTGGAGAGGGAGTGGAGAAAAGGGGACCCTCTTGCACTGTTGGTGGGAATGTAAATTGATACAGTCACTATGGAGAGCAGTATGGAGGTTCCTTAAAAAACTAAAAATAGAACTACCATATGACCCAGCAACCCCACTACTGGGCAATATACCCTGAGAAAACCATAATTCAAAAAGACACATGCAGGGCTTCCCTGGTGGCACAGTGGTTGAGAATCCGCCTGCCGATGCAGGGGACACGGGTTCATGCCCCAGTCCGGGAAGATCTCACATGCCGTGGAGTGGCTGCGCCCGTGAGCCATGGCCGCTGAGCCTGCACGTCAGGAGCCTGTGCTCCGCAACGGGAGAGGCCACAACAGTGAGAGGCCCACGTATTGCAAAAAACAAAAGAAACAAAGAAAACAGAAAAAGACACATGCACCGCAATGTTCATTGCAGCACTATTTACAATAGCCAGGTCATGGAAGCAACCTAAGTGTCCATCGACAGATGAATGGATAAAGAAGATGTGGTACATATATACAATGAAATATTACTCAGCCATAAAAAGAAACGAAATTGGGTCATTTGTTGAGACGTGGATGGATCTAGACACTGTCATACAGAGAGAAGTAAGTCAGAAAGAGAAAAACAAATATCGTATATTAACGCATATATGTGGAACCTAGAAAAATGATACAGATGAACCAGTTTTCAGGGCAGAAATTGAGACACAGATGTAGAGAACAAACGTATGGACACCAAGGGGGAAAGCAGCGTGGGGGGAGGGATGGTGTGATGAATTGGGCGATTGGGATTGACATGTATACACTGATGTGTATAAAATTGATGACTAATAAGAACCTGCAGCATAAAGACAAATACTGTATTCTAACAAATATATATGGAATTTAAGAAAAAAAATGTCATGAAGAACCTAGGGGTATGACAGGAATAAAGACACAGACCTACTGGAGAACGGACTTGAGGATATGGGGAGGGGGAAGGGTGAGCTGTGACAAAGCGAGAGAGAGGCATGGACATATATACAATACCAAACATAAGGTAGATAGCTAGTGGGAAGCAGCCACATAGCACAGGGATATCAGCTCAGTGCTTTGTGACCGCCTGGAGGGGTGGGATAGGGAGGGTAGGAGGGAGGGAGACGCAAGAGGGAAGAGATATGGGAACATATGTATATGTATAACTGATTCACTTTGTTATAAAGCAGAAACTAACACACCATTGTAAAGCAATTATACCCCAATAAAGATGTTAAAAAAAAAAGAACCTGCCATATAAAAAATAAATAAAATAAAATTCAAGAAAAAAAGTATGTTGTGTACTTTGTCTTGCTTTGCAATCAAGGAAATTTAAGTGAAGATTTAATCTAATTAATGTTCTGTTAAAACAACTGCAGAGAAAGTTATTTATATAATAAGAAAAGATTGGCAGCACCCTAAATGAGCTATATTAGGGCAATGGTCAAGTAAATAGCAACATGTACCATCTTTGGAACATTACATAGTCATGGGAATTATATTTTGGAGACTGTTTAATCAGTAAAATAATCATGATATGATGACAAGTAAAAAAGCAGGATACAAAACTGTGTAAACTGTACAATCCTAATTTTGCCAAAAATATATGTACCTAGGAGTGGTATTATAGGTAATTTTGCTTATCCCCTTGCTTTGCTTTTATTAAATGTTTTACTCTGAAAATTAATCAAAAACATTAGAGAATAAATAGTTCATATAAAAGAAGTATTCAATTCCACTGAATTTAAAAATTATATTATTGAGTTATAGGTAAAAATAAAACTGAAATCCATTCAACAACCTCATTTTGGATGTGAATATGGCATATTTTCACTTCCTGTTACTATTATCTTGGAAGCAGAAGAGTTCACTTATTTATGCAAATTAAAATACATGCTATTTGCAAATTATAAGATTACCAAAAATTAAGGAAACCTTTAACTTTATCATTCGAACTAGGACAATTTTGAGGATGAAAGGGTCACTAATAATAATTATTCTGGACAACAGGTACAAATCTGGACATATGGTCACACATTCACTTGGATTAAAATTTAAGGCCTTATATTGTGAATAAAATGTTCACTTTTAGCATTATTTCATTTCCTTTTTTGTAAGAGTAAACATTTCAAGGGTAACATGTATGAATGAGCTAAATCACACAGTGGCATGTATAGGCAGCTCTTTTTGACAATAATTTTCTCACTCAGTAGATTGTAAAATTCAGGTTTGAAAGGAACTCATTCATCCTTGATGGGTTGATATAATGGGAGGAGAAAGAAAGAGGGTAAAAATCCATGTTTCAAAAATGATTTATGTAAAAATCAACTATAATTCAATAAAAATATTAAATCAATAAAAAATGATTTCTGTCATTTAGGCTTTTGTGAAGTTTATAAACTTCCATTTGAAACTGAAAGGCAGTCTGTAGTGCATTATACTCTGACCTTTAACACATTTTATCTGCTTATCTCCTAAACACTAAGATGGAAAAAATTTTTTTTAAGAAAATCATTCACAAATGTTAATATCTGATGCTCTACGGTTGCTGTATTACAAATAACATAAAATTTCACAAGAATTAATGTGACTAAGTAGAAATTCATAAAGTCATTTAAATAGTTAAGATTTGTATCAACTTCTGTAACTACTGAAAAAAAATTTCTGGATGGGGAAAGCACTTTCATAAACAGATGAGTATACTAAATGCTACAGAATGCATGAAAAGGATCATGTCTCCTCTCTGTTAATTAACACTATTATAAAGAGGTGATAAAGGAAAGAAAAACCCAACAGTCCGTAAAATCATACACTCACATTTATGTACAGTACTTTTGATTCTTGGATAGAACCAAAATCATAAGCTTCTTAGCAGCTTTCATAGTTACATGTAGCTAATAATATATTAAGTGCATTGTATGATTTGCTTTTACCAAAGTATCTTGAAGATTATGGCAAACAAGCTTATTAAATATTACTTAGAATTTTAGAATGAAGTTTTGGTGGTACTGAGACTAATGGGTAGAGGGAAACTATTGTTTATCTTTTATGCTGCACCATAAAGGGAGACAGGCACTCAAAAAACCTTATTTCTGTTAAATGTTACAAAAATATGAGGGTCAGCTTTATGTAGGAGAAACCTGAGAATTAATGTATTTAAGTGTTATTGTCAAGGACTAAAACAAAGTATTTCAAGCCTAAGGTATACATAGGCTTAAAAAAAAGCATTAGAGACAGAAGAAGCCCCAAGCCGGTGGAGTACGAAGACCCTGCGCTCACCTCTTCCAACAGGTACACCAAAATCACAACTATTTACAGGAAAACTATCTATGAGAATGACCCGAAAACTAGCAGAAAAGCTTTTCTAAAGCTAAAAATATAAAGAAGGAGCCACATCAAGATAAGTAGGAGGGGCAGAGACACATTATAGGCAAGACCTATGCCCCCAGTTGGCAACCCACAAACGGGAGGAATATCACAGTTGTAGAGGTGCTCTCCAAGGAGCCAGGGGTCTAAGCCCCACATCGGGCTTCCCAGCCTAGGGGACCTGCACCAGGAAGATAAGCCTCCAACATCTGGCTTTAAAAACCTGCAGGCGGGCTTCCCTGGTGGCGCAGTGGTTGAGAATCTGCCTGCCAGTGCAGGGGACACAGGTTCGAGCCCTGGTCTGGGAAGATCCCACATGCCGCGGAGCAACTAGGCCCATGAGCCACAACTACTGAGCCTGCGCGTCTGGAGCCTGTGCTCCGCAATAAGAGAGGCCGCGATAGTGAGAGGCCCGTGCACCACGATGAAGAGTGGCCCCCGCTCGCCGCAACTAGAGAAAGCCCTCGCACAGAAACGAAGACCCAACACAGCCAAAAATAAATAAATAAATAATTAATTAATTAAGACCACATATTAAAAAATAAATAAAAACCTGCAGGCTTGTGATTGGGAGAGCTGGAGGACTATAGGAAACAGAGACTCCACTCTTTTTTTTTAATTGAAGTATAGCTGATTTATAATGTAGTTTCAGGTGTACAATATAGTGATTCAATATTATTATAGATTATACTCTACAAAAAGTTATTATAAAATATTTGGCTAATTTCCTGTGCTGTACATTACATCCTCTCCAATAAATGCTTTTGGGAAAACTGGATAGCTACATGCAAAGGAATCAAACTGGACTACTCTCACATCATGCACAAAAATAAATTCAAAATGGATTAAAGACTTAAGTGTAAGAAGACTCCTAGAAGAAAACCTAGGCAGTATGTTTTTTGACAGTGGTCTTAGCAATATACTTTTGGATCTGTCTCCTCAAGCAAGGGAAACAAATTAAAAATAAACAAATGAGACTACATCAAACTAAAAAACTTTTCACAGTGAAGGAAACCATCAACAAAATGAAAGACAGCCTACTGAATGGGAGAAGATATTTGCAAATGGTGTATCTGATAAGGGATTAATATCCAAAGTATACAAAGAACTCATGCAATTCAACATCAAAAAACAAACAACTCAATTTAAAAATGGGTAGAAGACCTGGATAGACTTTTTTCCAAAGAAGACATACAGGTGGCCAACAGGCACAAGAAAAGATGCTCAACATCACTAATCAGGGAAATGCAAATCAAAACTATAGTGAGATATCACTTCACACCTGTCAGAATGGCCATCATCTAAAGGACAACAAATAATAAATGTTGGCGAGGATGTGGAGAAACGGGAACTCTTGTGCACTGTTGGTGGAAATGTAAATTAGTGCAGCCACATACTTTTGGAAAAAAGTATGGAGGTTCGTCAAAAAATTAAAAATAGAAATACCATATGATCCAGAAATTTCATTTTAGGGTATTTACCCAAGGAAAACAAAAACACTAATTCAAAAAGATATGTGCACCCCAGTGTTTATAGCAGCATTGTTTATAATAGCCAAGATATGGAAGCAACCTAAGTACCTATCTATCTATCTGTATATATATACATATATACACACACACAAAAATGCAATATTACTCAGCCATAAAGAAAAATGAAATCTTGCCATTTGTGAAAACATGGATGGATCTAGAGGGTATGTTATCATGCTAAGTGAAATAAGATAAAGACGAATACCATATAATATTACTTATATGTGGTATCTAGAAAACAAACCAAACCAAACCAAAACAGACTCATAGATACAGAAAACAAACGAGTGGTTGCCAGAGGGGAGGGACGCAGGGGGTTGGGCATAATAGGTGCAAGTGGTTAAGAGGTACAAACTTCCAGTTATAAAATACAGAAGCCACAGGAACATGGTCAGTAACAGCATAATAACTTCGTATGGGGACAGAAGGTTACTAGACTTACCATGGTGATCATTTGGTAATGTGTATAAATGTAGAGTCACTATGTTGTATACCTGACACAAACATAATATTGTACATCAACTTTATCTGAATAAAAACACCGTAAATTGTCAAAGTATGTGTAAGTAAATTTGTAGGATAAACATAACTCACCTTTGATATATCTTATGGGTCCATATATCCCTAATATCTATAAAGATCTCTATGCAGTTAAAAGTTTAAAATAAGGTTGTTTTTTTGGCTTTTCTGGTGGCGCAGTGGTTGAGAGTCCGCCTGCAGATGCAGGGGACACGGGTTCGTGCCCCTGGTCCGGGAAGATCCCACATGCCGCGGAGCGGCTGGGCCCGTGAGCTGTGGCCGCTGAGCCTGTGCGTCTGGAGCCTGTGCTCTGCAACGGGAGAGGCCACAACAGTGAGAGGCCCGCATACCACACACACACACAAAATAAATAAAATAAGGTTTTTTTTAACAGTAGAAATAAGTTTATGGTAGAATAACATTATTCTATCCACTTTGATAATGATCTTCCTAACTGAATATCCATTCAAAAGCCCCTATAAAGAATTAAACAGATCTAAACACCACGTGAAAGCATGAAAACCAGTTTTGTGTTATTTTTATAATTCGTAAATAGTTTAATTTTTAAAGGTGCCCTGGGATGTGAACAGAGAGACAGTTCATGTGGCTAGGACATCATGGTGTGACTAGAAAAGAGGGGCAGCTTGGTGGAGGGTGGAGAGCAGTGAGAGGGCACATGGATTTGAATCCACATTTTGCTATAACCCGTTTTCTGACTTCAAATGGATCCTTGGTGGCCTCGTTCCTTCCTGCAGATGATTTCTGACTTCCCACCCCCATAAAGTCTAAACTTCAAAGGAAGGAACTCACAAATTAAAACGATAACCAAGTACATTGGAAAGTCCCTGAAGGCGATAATGATACTAGTGATGATATTGCTATAATGCTCTCTAAGGTTCACCTGAGCTTTGAAAGTAAAATATTCTATGGTTTCTTCCCAGAATTGTTATGAGATGATAACTAGTACTTAGTAAACTGGTCTGTGATTCCATCCACTAGAGGACAATAGTAAATGTGCACAAGCATATTTTAAAAAGCCATAGTGTGACTCATTTGAAATAAAACCTATCTTGCAGAAAGATGCTATGAAAAGAAGCACATAAAAACCCAGGGTCAATTTTTTTTTTTTTTTTTTTTTTTTTTTTTTTTTTCGCACCGGGGGCCCCCCCCTTTTGTGGCG
>NW_006774324.1:138387-147138 GCF_000442215.2 Lipotes vexillifer | reverse complement strand
GCATGTGGGATCTTCCCGGACCGGGGCACGAACCCGTGTCCCCTGCATCGGCAGGCAGACTCTCAACCACTGCGCCACCAGGGAAGCCCCAGGGTCAATGTTTTGAATAAAGCCACAACATTAATGGGTTATAGAAATTTCTGGTCTAGTAAATATTTGAATATTTACTAGTGCATAAATGGGCAATTTCTTCAGGACCAGCTCCTCTGTAAGGAGTCAGCTGTGTTGAGAGTGAAAAGCCCCTGGAGTCATCATCAAGCATGCAGCTGTGCCTGCAATGGCAGTGAGGTGAGCCGTGGACAGCTTGGGGCTGCTCCCAGCCCAAGACAGGCTCGAATCTCCTCGGGGTGTACCACATACATTTTTGTCTCTACAGCCCAGCCCAGCATTTTGTGTGTAGTAAGTGCCTAATCAAAGCTTGTACTTCAACCCTAGCCGTCTCTGGACTTGGTTCCCTGTTTTACCACTTCTCAGATTTTTGATTTTTGGCAAGTCACTTAACTTCTCTGACTCAGCTGGTTTTGGTTTTGTGGATTCAAGAATTTCTGAGGACCCTTTAACATCCTCAGTTATGAACTTAGCAATCTCACCTTTTGAAATATTTTATGTATTTCCTTGCTGCCCTTCCCTGCCTGAGAACAAGTCAGGCGTTTAATTATGCTTCTTAACACATTTTCGTCCCAGATTATTTCTTTTTCTGATATAAAGTTTCTGAACAGGTAAAGTAAGTTCAGTGGCAGGTAGACTGCCTAAATGTGTACCTATGAGTATATGTCTTAATCTTTCTGAGACTTACATTCTTAAATACCAAATGAGGATACTATCTCTCTTAGAGTGTTGCTAAAGATTAAAATGAGATATGATATTTAAAGCACAACGGTAGATCTTCGGTCGACTTCTCACAAATACTGGTTCTCTTCTCTGACAGATCTAATAGTCTATGATTATGTTATCTTCTTTTCATTTATAGGTAGGAATTTATAGAGAATTCCATTAAAATAGACAGTTTTTAGTACATGGTGGGTCATACGGTGTCTTTTGTAATATAATTACCAAATAAAGAAATGTCTTAATACCGTAAGACACAAGTAAGCAATAGCGCCCCTTCTCAAGAAAAAATCATTATAGTAGAATTCTAAATTTTCTAAAATGACTGGAATAAGTCAACATGTGCCCCGTGTATTGGCCAAATTTGATAACAATAATTTTGATGAATCTGTAATTAAAGATAAATGTTCTGAGTTTTAAATTATATGTGATTGAAACAAACTCTTCTTTTTATAACATGCTTAGTCACTCTGTAATTTCCTGCACATTTAAGTGTTCATTTTGTTAGAATTAGCATGTATTGTCATCCTTACCCCCAATGTTATGGGATGAAAACAACTCCAGAGTCTGAATCATTTATCCATTAGTGACAGTGAAATACACCCATAGCTGAAATAGAATTAAGAAACTAAGTGTTTTAATTTCAACAAAGGCAAAATGACAGATTGGTTTTGGAATAGCTGTTAGCAAAGCATAGGTATGATGCCTGTGACCTGTATAGACAGGACATTTATTATTTTCTGACTTTATAAGTAAGCGGGGTTTGTGAAAATCCCAGTTCTTCCTGCTCCATCATGAGAAATGCAGAGGTGATTGGACAACTGGGGCTTCTGCTTCCTGCTAAGAGCCTACTTTCTGTAAGAATCAAATAGAGTCAATAGACCTCGAAAGGCCCGTGGAATAGGGCATTCACTCAAAGTACAGAAACACAGAGATTTTTTTCCTTTACCCAAAAGTTGCTCTGTGTTTCTAGGCTCTCTCTGTCTCTCTCAATTTTATTCAAGGTTTTTTTTCTAGAATGGATTCTTCTTGGACGTAAATGACTGTAAAATATTTTTCAAGGAAATGTCTTTTTGGGTAAATGCAGTCACACCATAATAGAGGACACAGACTGTGTTTGACTTGAGCCAAAGAAAAGAACTTCCCTAGATACTCTTATATAAACCAGGTGCATAAACAGAGCGCACTGTGACAAATCTACGAATTCTTGAGGGGCTCAAAATACAAGCTAGATGCTGAAAAGCCAAGACACGAATATGCTAAAGTGAGGAATATTCTTTTCTGTAGGGGAGGTCTATTAGCAAGAACCTCTAACATAGAAGACACGATTTCTCTCTTGACAATTCCCTAATATTTCCAGAGCCAAATACTTTATAGCCTGGTCTACCAGTGTTTCACAGCCATGCCCTACCCAAACAGTACAACTCTGTCCTTGTTACTACTAGTGCCGTCCATACCCACATTCCATCCCCACCAACACTCACCATTTCCAACACTTCCTTCCCTGAGCCTTTGGCTACTTACTCTGCCAGAAATGGCTTTCTTCCGCTTCTGGTGAACTGTGACCCAACCCTCAAGACTAGCTCAAATGTCAATTCTGAAATGAGTAGCTTTCTGGGAATCTCTTTTCCCTACCCCCAAGCAGAATTAAGTTCTTCCCTCCTCTGTAGTCCTTTAACCCTGGCGTTTGCCTACACAAAAGTGGCTCAGGACACATCGCATTACTACAAAATATATATGGTATTGCCAGTGCCATTGGTTTTATACTTTCCTGCATGTGTTCATCTCCTCTACTAGCCAGTGAGTTCTTTGCTTACGTACCCTCACAATCCAGGGCCTGGGACATAGTAACCATAAATCAAATATTCTCAACAGAATTTTAAAAATCCATGCCATTCATGTGCACAAAAGTCTAAAGTCTTCAGAGTTTCTACCAATCTGTAGTTTAAGAAAAAAGGAAAGAGGACTGTATCACCTTTGCATATATTTGTTCTTTGAGTATTTGTTTATTTACTGATGAATCATCAAGGTACTTTTAACATTCAAAATTGAGTTTATTGAACTTGGCAAAGTGATAAATTCATTTATTTCCTTCTATTTCCCAAGCTAATGGCTGTGTTTGTTTTATTTTAAACTCCTTTTTGAAGGAGTAGACATTTATACACATAGACAGTTTGTTGACTATCAAGTGTTTTTTAGATTTAGGTTCAAGACACGCAACTTGTGGGGAATGGAGATACACAAGGGTCCAACAGAAACATATAAGTTAAATTTAAAGTAGCTTGAAAGTCTGCCTTCTGTTGGTAGATCATAGATTCATATGAATTGTGAAGTGGTATAATTTAATGTTAGAAAATACCAGGGTTTTTTTCTCCATAATTAGAATGACTTGGAAGTGGAGTGGGTTGGACAATATTTAGAAGAGAAGAGACAGGGAAGATAAAATTGTTGAGAGAAAGTCTTGGCCAGATGGTTAGATGTGGGAATTAGAATCAGAAAGAGGAAAATCCCATCCAACAAATATGTAGAGACATTGGCAACGGGGTCCTAGAAACAAGTAACTACATTAATAATTAACTAACATATTAAATTAACATTAAAAAGCCTAAAAAATGGTTGAGATTTTGACACCCACCTCAGGGAAATTGCTCCATTCTTGCAAAAGAGAGGTGTCAATCTTTTTGTAGAAGTGGATCATTTCTTAGCTTCAATGGGAGAACCTGCCCTGACTGGAAAGGGCCTCTTCAGTCATTCCTTATTTTAGGAACAGGAGTTACTGGGCATTTCAGCCAGAAGGGACAGTCTCATTGTGATGATCAGTGAGTGGTTCAGTGTCCTAGAGGGTAGTGCTAGGGGAAGGGCTTGGTTGAGATGAAGCTGGAGAGGCAGAAAGGGCCAGGCCCCGAGGCTTGATTTGCTACATAAAGACAAAGGGATCTGGGGGAAATACCTGCCGTGACTCGGCTTCCTGACACGGTCCACTGTGCAGAGAGATGGGATGGTTGTGGACATGTGCTTTCTTTTCCAAAAAATGTTAGAATGTTATTTTCTGGATTTCTCTAGTTGTCAAAATTTGACAGAGATAATCTTCTGAAAGCATTTTATCTCTGTTTTCATAAAATGTTTATAAATGTATATAACTGTGTTTCAGGTCTTCCAGTGTGAGAATACCACAAGGAGCTTTCTGGCAATTGTAAGGAGCTGCGCCACAGCTCTGTGCAATAAAGAGGGTGTGGTTTATAGGACATGCAAAGCTATTTCCAAGAAATAAGATTCTGCTTAACAGGTTTAGACACAAATCTTAGCTGCACAAATGGCTAAATATACTTGGTTATGACAGGTACAAAGAGTCATTTTGAGCCAGTGAGGTCACCAACTTCAGTGCAAAAAAGGCTGAGAGTCAGTTTTAGCTATTGGCAGTTATGTTTATGAAATGCACCCCAGACTGGGAAGGATGCTAGCTTTCACTTGCCTTAGAAATACTTAAATAACATGAGAGAATGTGGGATACCACTTCTTCCAGTAGCTCCAGTTAAGACTTTCTGTAATGATAGGTTTCTACTGAAATAATGAGCTTAACCACATTTGCTCACAAAAGCCCCATTCTTTATGGGTCAAAACTATAAATGGTACAAAACAGCAAAAGCAATCATTTGTTAATCCATAAATCTATTCTCTGGATGTAATTTCCATTGTCCTTCATTCAGTTCTTAAAACAGTAAAAACATAAATATAGATCCTCAGTTTCTTTCCTTCCTTCCTCCTTCCTGCCCTACACACACACACACACACACACACACACACACACACACACACACACACAGATACGCAAATACACACACACACAGAGGTGGGGAAAGATAGTCCTGCCAGAAATATTTCTGATGGCACATTAAAAAGGGAGTACCTTTGGCTTTTAGACAAACATACCTTTTCCAGATTACAGATTCTTCCCAGACAGGTTTAGACACAAAAACTCAGCTACCAACTGATTGCAGTAGGTCTCTGAATGTGTTAGTTTGCTGTTTTAGAATTCTTAACCTAGATGTATGTACTTTTATATATATATATATATATATATATATATATATATATATATATGTCATTTATTTGGTGTGACAGAAATTTCGATACCAAAATATTATAGGGAAGCATTAAATAATCACATGCGAAAATGCATTCTAAGAATATAGCAATTAATAAGGTGTGTTTCTCACATTTAGTGTGTACATATACATCAAGACAAAGGCTTGGTATGGGCTATTATTAAATCCTAGGATGGTTCGGAGACTCTTACCTTGCTCTGAAAAAAAAATGAGTGTTTATAACCATGGAAATGGTTCTTCGTCTAAAGGGAAAGTGGGGAGATGGCTCAACTAACAATAAAGAACTTAAAAGTATTTTTATTTAAACTTCAATTCATTAGCAATCATTATTCCTTAACTCACTCGTGACGACAATCAGTGTTGCTAGGTCAGCAGCTAATTCCAGGTTTCTCTGCTCACTTTATGGCTTCATCCTTGCTTGTAACAGAAGATGCGTTGGGTTGACCACTGGACAAGTCATCCATTGCCATATTGGAAGAGAACTTGCCAACTCTATAGAAATTATAAACCTGAAACAAGAAGAGAAATTTTAGTGGTTACCAGGTCCAGGGCCCTAGTACAGTATGTATTCATCTCCCCCTACCTTTGTTTGGGGAAACATCCTATCTTACATTTCAGGCCATGTGGTTTGGATGAGGTTTTCCTTACCCTTAGCTTCAGGGGTGAGTTTTGTGTTGGTTTAAGCCAATCATCCTTTCACGTCCCTTTAACTAGAGTAATTGATTTGGGGATTTACATGCAACTTAATTTGGGCAATGAGCAAACCCAAAACATTTGTTTATCTGTTAACAGAGAAAAGTTCCATTTTGTGGACTTGAAGCTGAAAAAAAGTATGAATCCTGAGGCAATAATAGCCATCTTGAAACCAGGAGGGGAAGCCTTACTTCAGAGTGAAGACAGTGCATTAAAAAAAGCCAAGTTCAGAGAAGTAGAGAATCAGGCTTCAGTTACTTCACTGAAGCCCCTGAATTAAGGCTTATCTAAAGCCAGTCCTTACTCTTAGACTTCTCATTACAGCAATCAATAGGTTCCTTATATGTTTTGGCCAGTTTGGTTGGGTTTTAAGTTGCTTGCTATGGTAAGAATCCTGTCTAAATGTAGCATATCACCTTATTATTGAAGCACCAGCTTAGACTTTTACCTTCTTAGTTGTAACTCCATTAGGATGATAGCAAGTAAAATCATGCCCCAACAGCTGTCAATGACATCAAAGAGTAGATCTCATCTCTGTTGATATTTCTGATTGTATATGTATGTGTGCATATGTATATATATATGTGTATGCATATATACATATACATATAATATATCAAAACAAAGTTCTTTTTGGTGGATTAATTAATGTCTTTTTGATTACACAACAAGAGATTTGGTTTGCTAATTCTGCATCCAGTAATCCATAAAGCATGCAGTACAACCATGTAGCTTGAAAGAGGAAAATAGCTTTAGGAAGATCTGGATGTAATATCTTAAGGATTAAGCAGTGTTAGGAGAGGAAATCCATGCTGATTAATAGAGACCCCTCTAGTGGCCATAAACAGGTACACAGAGGAAATCATAATCATATTTTCTCATCTGTACTGCTCCAACATTTTGCCTCCTCTCATACCCTGCAGCTGAAGTTGTCTCCTTGTGTCCAGGTAAGCTAAAATAAGGTTGGATGATGAAGAACTGCAGCCCATAGGCAAGTAGCAGTCATGTGCTTTGGATTGTAGTTTGAAAGCTGACAAGCTTAAAGTGGCTCATAATATGCCAGAAAAGAGATGGGGTCAGCTATTTACCGTGTAATGTTCAATGGCATTATGAAAAATCTACTAAAGGAAATATGACACCTTGTTAAGTCCCAGCAGCAGAGGCTGGGAGAGGCAGTGTCAGTTATGCAGTGTTTTACTGCATGAATGTGAAGTTTATTTCAAAGATCCTCTCAATACCTATTAACCAATATTGAGAGTACAAGTGTTATATGAGCTGCTCAAAGGTATTCTACATTTTATATTTGTACAAAAGGCTTCTAATATATCTGCTTAGAAATGTAGCAATTAAACCCAGGTAGTAGGAAGTAATAATAAAGATAATAATGAAAAATAGATAATGCTGTATTTCAGCATTTGTCCCTTCATCATATTGTGTGACACAAAGTACCATAAGTCCTCTGAGAGTATTCTAGTGTCCCTTGAAATCTATTAGCAATTAACTGAAATAATTTAAATTTGCTAGACTGGAAACTGGGGTAGAGTGAAAGAAAAGAAGCAAATAATAATAAATATTTATACAGATTCATTTTAAAGATAATCTTGAGTTTCTGAAAGTAGAATAAATATTGATAAGAAATAAAAATAGATTTAAGGCTCGCTCAAGACAATCTAAATGTAATAGTAATTTGAAATGTTTTATTTGATGGAAATCTTTCAAGATGAATTTGACTACTAGTGCGGTTCTGATAACAGGTTGGCAGATGTGGCCCTGTGAGTACAATGTGACCAGGCACTTTTCTAGGTACTGTGGATACATCAGAGAATAAAAGTAAGGACACTATCCCTGACCTCATGAAGCTTACATTCTAGTATGGGGAAACAGGAAATAAACATGAGAAAAAACTACATTACATAGTATATAGTATCAACAGAAGATGTTAAATGCTATAAAAATACAATAGGGTTGAGCTGCTGCAGCAGGGGATTCATTTAAATAGGGTGGACAGTGACACTTCAGCAAAGACTTGAAAGAAGTAAAGAAAGGGACCTCATAGATATCTGGTGGAAGACCGTTACAGATACAGAAAACAGCAGTGCAGAGATTCTGAAGAAGAAATGTACCCAGTGTGTTTGAAGAATAGGAAGGAGGTCTCTGTGTCTCGTGCAGAGTAAAAAGGGGTACAGTAGTAGGTGATGGGATCAGACAGGTGTGAGATGGAGTCTTATAAGGATTTAGATTTTTTAATTTGAGGTATAATTGACATATAACATTATATTTGTTTCTTCAATATCTTGTAATAACCTATAATGGAAAAGGATTGGAAAGAGAATACATGTATATATGTATATATATAAAACTGAATCACTTTGCCGTATACCTGAAACATTGTAAATCAACTATACTTCAATAAAAAAATTCAAAAATTTAAAAAAATTAAGTAAACATTATATTAGTTTCAAGTGTATAAAGACTAATTGTTTCTGTATATTGAGAAATGATCACCACAATATGTCTAGTTAACATCCATCACCATATATAGTTACAGAATTTTTTTCCCTGTGATGAAAATAACTGGAAACGTGTACCATTTGACACTCTTCACCTATTTCACCCACCTCCGCACCCTCCCTCTCTGCCTCTGGTAACCATCCATCTATTCTCTGTTATCTATGAGTTTGGGTTTGTTTGTTTTGTTTTGTTTTCAATTCCACAAAAAATGAGGTCATACGGTATTTGTCTTTCTCTGTCTGACTTAATTCTCCTAGCATAATGCCCTCTGGATTCATCCATGTTGTTGCACATGACAAGATTTCATTCTTTTTTATGGCTGAATAATATTCCATTGCATATATATATATATATATATATAGTCACATTTTCTTATTTTCTTTATCCATTCATCTGTTGGTAGACAGGTTGCTTTCATATCTTGGCTGTTGTAAATAGTGCTACAATGATCATGGGGGTGCATATATCTTTTCAAATTAGTGTTTTTGTTTTCTTCAGATAGATAACCAAAAGTGGAATTGCTGGATCATATGCTAGTTGTAATTTTTTTGGCCGTACTGCCCAGCATGTGAGATCTTAGTTCCCTGATCAGGGATCAAACCCGCCCCGCCCC
>NW_006774324.1:120305-138265 GCF_000442215.2 Lipotes vexillifer | reverse complement strand
CCCCCCCCCCCACAGTGGAAGTGCAGAGACTTAACCACTGGACTGCCAGGCAAGTCCCGGTAGTTCTATTTTTAATTTTTTTGAGGAACCTCCACACTGTTTTCCATAGTTGCACCAAGGATTTACATTTTTAATGCACGTGAAATAAGCCTTAAGGGAGTTTTAAGCAGAAGAGTGACATGACCTAACTCAGTGTTTTAACAGTGACAATCTGGCTATGTTGAGAGGAGACCATAAGAAGAAAAAGGTAGAAACAGGAGTGTCAGTTATTGCAATAATCCACGCGAGAGTTGGTGTAATTTAGTTCATGGTGTTAATAGCGGAGATGGTGACAGGTAATTCTAGATATGCTTAGAAGGTAGAGACATAGGGATTCTGATACATGACAATAAAGGATGGAAGGCAAAGAAAGGAGACAAGAATTATTACACAGTTTTTGACCTGAGTAATCCAAGTTTGGAGAGGTCATTTCCTGAGATATTAAGACTGTATGCGGAGTGAGTTTTGGAGGAGTTAGATGAATCTGGAGTTCAGAGAGATCTTGACTGAGAGGTTAGTTTTGGAGGCACCCATTTAAAGCCATGAGACTGAATGCATAATGGCACATAGATAAACAAAGTTTCTATTTTAAGCAATTTGCCAGTCTAAATATCTAGAAAAATTTCTTCTGGCATAGAACACCTAAAATGCTAGATAAAACATAATAAACTTTAAATAAATAAGTCTGAGCTCTAGTAATGAAAACAATCAGAACCAGCAAAGAATAAAGAACCATTGCGCAGTGGTAAGCCGAATCTAAAGTTTCTTTTGACCTGAGGGCATCTCTCAGTTCCTGAGGGCTCAGAGCCAGGCTTTTAACTAGCCACACATGTTTAGGACTGGAAACTAAGCTGCAAGCCCCTAGAATAGGGTGGACAGATAAGAGATACTTTAGTACAACAGAAAACTTGAAATAACTTTCTTAGAGAGTGCATTATGATAAATCAACCCACCACTCGAAAGGAAATATCCCCCTAGGGGGGATAGCCGGGATGGGGGGTGGGGGGAGGGCTAAATTAGGAGCTTGGGATTAACATATACACTACTATATACAAAATAGATAAACAATAAGGACCTACTGCTATAGTCAGTAGGAACTATACTCAATTTACTGTAATAATCTATAATGGAAAAGAATCTGAAAAAAATGTATAACTGAATCATGTAGCTATACAATTGAAACTAACACAACATTGTAAATTAACTATACTTCAACAAAAATATTTTAAAAATACAGTAACCATCTTACAAAAAAAAAAAGAGAGAGAGAGAAAGGAAATAGTCTTAGACTTGGCATGGGTGGAGGCATGGATTTATGTTTAGGGGACAGAATTAAAACTTCTTGTGTGGCCCACAAAACCCTCAGTCTGAAAGTTAAGTTTCTACCATAGTTCTGGGTTGTTGGTGACATCGGGGATAAAGCAAAATCAAAAGCAGTTCCTCTCTGAAGGAGTTGATTTAATTACTTACCTGTGTAAGATATTTCTTTCTCTCTGGTTCTTTCCCCTCTCCCACTTTTATCAGGACATTCTTTCCATTGCCTCTCTTGTCCTTTATCTTATTTCATTTCTATTCTCAGCAGTTTTCCTCAGTGTCACAGTCTACTTTGGGAGAGAACCCTAGTGGGCCAGGTTTCAGAGATCACAGAAACTAGGCTGCGCCAGTCCCTTGCAGTTCCACGGCAAGCTCTTACATCCACCTGCCACCAGAGTGAGTAAAACCCATCAAGGTTTTAGCAGCAGCTCCTCAACTGACCCACTGCACTTTGTGAATATCTGCTGGCTGTTTTATAGTTCCTTTGTTCTTAGACACTGGGTTGCTTCACATTACTTCCTCCTGCATAGTATGTGGATCTTAGGGATGTTGAAGGATTATCCCTACTCACTTGTATTTTTTACCTCATGAGGATAACTTGTCTTTAGTTATTCTAAATATTGTCTTTCATTCTTTGGTTTTACTTTCAATTTTCTCTGTTTTTATATGGGGATTTGGGTTGCATCAGAAACTATGCCCACCACTATTACTATCTTCTGGAGTCCCCATAATACATTTTAAAAAAAAAAAAAGGAAGTAGAAGAAAATACTCAGCTTTTATAAACATATATGAATATATATTGATGTATACATACATATATGCAAATATATGTAAATATATACATATACAAAAAATCAAGATAGTTCTTAGAATAATGGTTCATGAAGAAAGAGCAAGCAGAAATTGTTAAATAGTAAAATGCATTACTGGAAATAATTATAATGTGCAATGATCAGACCAGCCTCAGGAAAAATTGTCAACAGTAATAGGTTTTCTTTGGTGCTGAGCGTGTCCTGATTCTGTGGTCAATGCCCTCTTCTGGCTTGCCACACCTAGCATACCAGTAACCTATGTTTTGTGCCCATCTATGGCCTATCAATATCTTTTTAAACCTTATTTCGCATTCAACCATAATTCACTGTTAAGAATGTCAACTAGTATTTTTGGAAAGAACAGTAGACTAAGTGGAAATCTCAGTTTAGCCATTAATTGACTGGATCAGCTTTGACAATTCAATTTATCACTCTGTTTTATATATGTGTGTGTGTGTGTGTGTGTGTGTGTGTGTATTAATTATAAATAAATTATATATATATAATTATAAATTATAATAAAAATAAAGAAAAAATGAAATCCAGAGCTTGTAATTCATTAATAAAAAGATAAGCATGAAGCACATACATACAGAATAGAAACATGAGAGACAGGTGACCCATTCATCCCATGTCCTTTTTTACCTGGTTATAAAACTCAATTCTAAACTCTTAACAACCAGGGTGAAAAAAGTACATTCATGGCTCTGTGTGCTTCACTCACCTGTGATGCTCTTACACAGCTAGAGTCTTCTCCTGCCATGAGATAGGTATCTCTGCCCACCTTGCCAAAAATAGGGTTCCTGACCCCGCCTTCTACCATATCTTTCTTAGCTACTTGTTTCACTTATAGAATTTATCACCTGTCCAATTATTTTATATGTCTGTGTATTTGCTTTTGGTCTGTCCTCTTTAGTAGACTGTAAGGTCCATGATGAAAAGCATTATGTCTGTTATTTTCAATAATCTGTGCCCAGTGCCCAGTGCAGTTCCTGGAGCACACTAGGCTCCCAGATATTTTATAAATATTAATGCAAAAGAGAAAAGTGAATGAATGGAACAGTTGGTCAAAACTCTGCAGGGGACTAGTCTGTGACATTTGAAAGTGGGTGTTAGGGTAAGAAGATAAGTGTTGTGCAACAAGAATAATGTCTCTAAATTTAAGACAAAGAATAGAAAGTGTCAAGAAAACATAAAGCTAGCTAGGAAAGCACACTATATAGTTAGACAGAACCTGGGAACTATTACTAAATAGGAAAACAGACCTTTCAAACAGATAACTTGACCAAGTTATTGGTTAAGTAAAAATAAGCTGATAAAATATGATATTATTTGAAATAAATTTTATTATTTAAACAGTTAATGGCAATGTGAAACAAGCTAAAACTGGACAAAATAAGTTAGAGTTGAAATTTACTGGGATGTGTCACAGTAAAAGAGACACTGAAGGAAAGATATAAAAATTCATTTCTAGCAAAGAATATGAAAGGTGCTACGTGGAATGCCAGTAAAAGAATCATGGCTGCAAGCACTAAAAACGTGATCATAATGAGTAATGGAAATGTCACCTGGGGCAATAGGAGAAGTTGTTACTCAAGTAATGAGTTTGAGTAGAAATTAGAAGCTAATGACTTCTTGTATAATTCTCTAGTTCAAATATCAACAAAATTATTGAAAAGTATTCCATGACCATAGCACATATGTCAGACCATATACCTGATAGTATATGCTTTATTAAAATATTAGAAACAGTTGTTCAAATTCAGGCAAAATGGATTGACAATGTGGGTGGTGCAATTTCAAAGGACAGGAGAACTAAGAGGAGGACAGAGGAGAGATGGAATGTCACATGCTGGCCTTAGGGATGGTAACAGTGGTTAATTCTTCCTCATAGGGGCAGCTTATGCTCTGGAATCAAAAAAACAGACAGACAATATGTACAACCAAACAGCAAGACAATTAAAATTCTTCACAACGGGAGTCTGAATCCAGCTCCTGCTTGATCCATCATTTCCCTGACTTTCAACCATTTTCCTGTGTCATGAAGAAATAGAGAAATAAAGCCCAGAAATTTCTCCCAAGGATGCAAAATGCATGCTTCTCTAGTCTCTGTGAGAGTCAATATCTTTTCTTTTTTTAACATCTTTATTGGAGTATAATTGCTTTACAATGTTGTGTTAGTTTCTCCTTTATAACAAAGGAATCAGCTGTTCATATACATATATCCCCATATCTCCTCCATCTTGCGTCTCCCTCCCTCCCTCCCTATCCCACCCCTCTAGGTGGTCACAAAGCACCGAGCTGATCTCCCTGTGCTATGCGGCTGCTTCCCACTAGCTATCTATTTTACATTTGATAATGTATATGTGTCAATGCCACTCTCTCACTTTGTCCCAGCTTACCCTTCCCCCTCCCTGTGTCCTCAAGTCGATTCTCTACGTCTGTGTCTTTATTCCTGTCCTGCCCCTCGTTTCATCAAAATCATTTTTTTTTAAGATTCCATATATATGAGTTAGCATACGGTATTTATTTTTTGACAGACTCTAGGTCCATCCACCTCACTACAAATAACTCAATTTTGTTTCTTTTTATGGCTGAGTAATATTCCATTGTATATACGTGCCACATCTTCTTTATCCATTCATCTGTCGATGGACACTTAGGTTGCTTCCATGTCCTGGCTATTGTAAATAGTGCTGCAATGAACATTGTGGTACATGTCTTTTTTTGAGTTATGGTTTTCTCAGGGTATATGCCCAGTAGTGGGATTGCTGGGTCATATGGTAGTCCTATTTTTAGTTTTATAAGGAACATCCATACTGTTCTCCATAGTGGTTGTATCAATTTACATTCCCACCAACAGTGCAAGAGGGTTCCCCTTTCTCCACACCCTCTCCAGCATTTATTGTTTGTAGATTTTTTTCTTTTAATTTCTTTTTAATACATTTATTTATTTATTTATTTATTTATGGCCACATTTGGTCTTTGTTGCTGTGTGCAGGCTTTCTCTAGTTGTGGCAAGCAGGGGCTACTCTTCATTGCGGTGCACAGGCTTCTCATTGTGGTGGCTTCTCTTGTTGTGGAGCATGGGCTCTAGGTGTGCAGGCTTTGGTATTTGTAGCTCATGGGCTCTAGCGTGCAGGCTCAGTAGTTGTGGCACACGGGCCCAGTTGCTCCACACCATGTGGGATCTTCCTGGATCAGGGCTCGAACCTGTGTCCCCTGCATTGACAGGCGGATTCTTAACCACTGTGCCACCAGGGAAGTCCCGTTTGTAGATTTTTTGATGATGACCATTCTGACTGGTGTGAGGTAATACCTCATTGTAGTTTTGATTTGCATTTCTGTAATGATTAGTGATGTTCAACGTCCTTTCATGTGTTTGTTGGCAATCTGTATATCTTCTTTGGAGAAATGTCTATTTAGGTCTTCTGTCCATTTTTGGATTGGGTTGCTTGTTTTTTTGATATTGAGCTGCATGAGCTGCTTGTATATATATTGGAGATTAATCCTTTGTCAGTTGCTTCATTTGCAAATATTTTCTCCCATTCTGAGGGTTGTCTTTTCGTCTTGTTTATGGTTTCCTTTACTGTGCAAAAGCTTTTAAGTTTCATTACATCCCGTTTGTTTATTTTTGTGTTTATTTGCATTTCTCTAGGAGGTGGGTTAAAAAGGATCTTGCTGTGATTTATGTCATAGAGTGTTCTGCCTATGTTTTCCTCTAAGCGTTTTATAGTATCTGGCCTTGCATTTAGGTCTTTAATCCATTTTGAGTTTATTTTTGTGTATGGTGTTAGGAAGTGTTCTACTTTCATTCTTTTACATGTAGCTGCCCAGTTTTCCTATCACCACTTATTGAAGAGGCTGTCTTTTCTCCATTGCATATTCTTGCCTCCTCTGTCAAAGATAAGGTGACCATATGTGCGTGGGTTTATCTCTGGGCTTTATATCCTGTTCCATTGATCTATATTTCTGTCTTTGTGCTAGTACCATACTGTCATGATTACTGTAGCTTTGTAGTATAGTCTGAAGTCAGGGAGCATGATTCCTCCAGCTCTGTTTTCCTTTCTCAAGATTGTTTTGCTTATTCAGGGTCTTTTGTGTTTCCATACAAATTGTGAAATGTTTTGTTCTAGTTCTGTGAAAAATGCCATTGGTAATTTGATAAGGATTGCATTGAATCTGTAGATTGCTTTGGGTAGCATAGTCATTTTCATAATGTTGATTCTTCCAATTGAAGAACATGGTATATCTCTCCATCTGTTTGTATCATCTTTAATTTCTTTCATCAGTGTCTTATAGTTTTCTGCATACAGGTCTTTTGTCTCCTTAGGTAGGTTTATTCCTAGGTATTTTATTCATTTTGTTGCAATGGTAAATGGGAGTGACAAACAAATGTTTTTTAGAGCATGTCACATTCTCTGAATTGGAGCCTTAGGATTAGTTCTTACAGAGTGAATCAAGAGTTTAAAAAGTTTGCAATAGATCAATAATCTTCTTTCTTTTAAAGTTAGGAGAACTTCCCTTAATACGATATCATTGTACTTCTGAATTTAGGAATATATTTATTAAAGTCCTTATTGAGTACGAGTTATTACCGAGAACTAGGTGCTGTGGTTAACTGAACTACAGATCTGCAGCCTCTACCCTCAAGCTCACAGCCTAGTTGGTGTGGGGGTTGGGGTGGGGACAGAACACTGTGGTAAAGGCTGTACCATTAAGCTCTACCTAAGTTACCTTTGTGGCAGTGAGGGCTCCCAGAGGAAGAGATATTTGATCTGTGTCTTCGAGGATGAATAGGGATTCACCAAGAAGACAGAGGCAGAAGACATTCCAGGTTAAAGGAACAGCAATTGGCAAGATGCACACATGAAGTATGCCAGCACATTGGAAAATTATGAGAAGTTTGCTATAATTCAAATAAATGTGCCCCCAAAGATACGATGCTTAGAAAGATCATTGTTGTGGCTGTTTAGAGGAAGTATTAGAAGAGAGGAGAAAGTGGAGTTTATTGGTTGAGAGTTATTTTAATAGCCCAGGTAAAATATGATGAGTGTCTGAACTGAGGTCATTGCAATTGGGATGAAGAAGGGAAGTGAATAGGAAAGAGGGAGTACTCAGAAAGTAGACTCCTAGGTTTTGTTTGGTAAACAGAGGAGATGGTGGTTCTAAAGCCAGGATGTAAGTTATAGGAGACACAACAACTTTGGGAGATTATTTCCCTCTGCATACCTGAGTTTCAGTCACCTAAAGACCATCCAATCAATAGTTGGTTATTGATATCTGGAGTACAGGAGAGATATCTGAGTTAAATCTTTGGGAGTCATGGATGTGTAGATTGAGAATCAAAAAATCAAATGTCTACAGGTTACAGCTGCTAAGTAGACAAAGTAAATGAGTAAAGTGGATGATAAGGAATGGTGAGAACTGTCATGAGCTGGCGAGAGCATGCCCCGCCTATGGGGGACAGCTGCTACTCAGTTCTAATAGGTTACTGTTGTGGGACTCTGGGGGAACAGTGCTGGCAGCTTTTTTAGAAAGAGAAACCAGAAACCCGGATTTTAATATGGGCTTTCCGAATCTCAAAACTAGTTTAAGATTAAAAAAAAAAAAAACAGAAAAAACTTTGTGAGCCAAAACAATTTAGTTGACTGGCCAGATTAAATCAATGGATACCTCTGTTGTAGATGGTAATGCAAATTGTAAACATGAATGAAATTCCTAAGAAAAATGTAGTTTACAGTGAGAAAAGGAGAACCTCAGAATGAAACTCATAAAAACCTGAGGCTTAAGAGACAGCCTTGAACCAGATACTGCACAATATAACTCATATTTTTAGTGGTGAAAGAGTAAAACTAACATTTTATTTCACAGCATAAAGATGTGTCCCATTAGAAATCCATGAGTACCAACTTAAAATAAGCACTCAATTGTGGGCAGTCCTATTACATTTCTTTCATCAGCTCACCCTCATCCATCCCAGACATCATTTCAAATCTTTTCCACTATCTTAAAATCTCTGACCATCACAACTAACTCCAACCATACCCTCTTTCAGCTGGTGACCCCATCTCATAGTTTCCATAGAAAATGGAAACTGTGAGATAGGATCCTGTGTTTAGTTTCAGGGATAGGAGAAATGTTTCTCTTCTGCTGCTCTAGCCTGTTCTCTTCCCTCCAGCTTCTCATGAATCTTACACTCTCAGTGCCTTCTATGATATATTCAGATACGCCATCTTAGTCTCTCCCTAGGTTTTTAAACACATCCAGACCTCTCCCATTAACAAGAATAAAAAACAAAACAACCACTCCCAGGCCCACAAGTTTCTCTAGCTTACTCTATCTTTCTTCCCTTTTATAGTCCAGCTTCGCAAAAGAATCATATATACACCCTTGTCTCCAGTTCCTTTTCTACACTCACTCCTTAGACTATCTGATCTAGCTTCTGTTTCAGATAGTCTGGTAGACTCTCTCTTGTTAAGGTCACCACGCTACTAAATCCATTGAAAGTTTTCAGCCCTCACCTTTCTTGTCCTCTTAGCATCATTTGACCCTGTTGGCCACTCCACTCTTCATGACCTACGTTACCCTGGCTTCTGTGATATCTAGCTCTCCTGGGCTTCCTCCTACTCCTTCTTCAGATCACATCTTATTCTTCACTTCCCCTGGGAACCCTGCCTTTACTGGTTCAAATCTCACTATTGTATGCTCTCTGAGGGCAATAAAACTCTCCTTTGTAACATTTTTCACTGTGAAATTTTATATTTTTCTGTGTGGTCTCCCCACTTGTAAGCTGAAGATAGGTAGGAAGCATGCTAGATTTTCTCATCATCATACGCGTTGTACCTGGACAGAGTCCTCAGGCTCAATAACTATTCTTCTAAAGAATGAATGACTAAATAACTGAAAATGAGTGAATTTAAAGCCTGAAACTACAGACCATAGAGGCTGCCTCAGTTGCCTAGCACATTATTTCATATTTGGATCATTTTCATTTTTATTAATTAAACCACAAGTATATTTCAGAAGTTTAAGAAGGGTTATTTCAATCTATTTAATTTGGGGATTATTTTTAGTTTTTATTCTTCAACTCACACTTAGTCTATAATATAACCTTTAAGTAGAGTGACACAAAATGAATACAAGTTTGTCTCTACTCTTAAAAGGCGTAATTTTTTCCTCTTCATATATATTAAAATTTAAATTGGAAATAAAATTTAAATATCTATTCTTTCAAACAGCTGCAAATACAGAGAGAATAACAATAAGAATGATAAAGAACAAAATAGTTGGAAGTCTTAAAAATCTCACCCCAAATATTTTTACATTATTCAATATGTCCATGTAAAGGATCTATATCTAGAGAGATATATAAAGGATCTATGTTTAGAAACTGGTATGAATGAACACTTTCAGTATGGGAAATGGTCCAAGTATTATTGCTTATGATCATTAGCTATATTCATCCAACAAGCATTTACTGAGCACTTGCCATTTGTTAAGGTAAGCTAAGCCAAGTCTTCATGACCAACTGAATGTGAGATTGAGCATAGGGGAGAGGAAGAGATCAAAAGGCACAGAGATTTCTAGATGTGTTGACTGCAGGCAAGAAGAACAGGAATTATTTCTGGAAGTTTTGAATTTGGGCTGCTGATATGTAACTAAATTAAAACATGTTGACAATATGCCTACAGTGAAAACTAAAGAGTTCTTGCTTATAAATATCATTTTTGGTAATAACTGACACATCAATAATGGTTGAAGGTCAGGGATTAGTCAATGGTGCTGGATGTCAGGGAGAGGTCAAGCCATATGATAAATGAAAAAGGCTTTGAGATTTCCTAATTAAATATAGATGAGAGTCTAGTAGATAGATTTGGAGATTATAAAACAGAATTTTCTCAGAACTGAATGTGTCAAATCAACTCAATCCATGTCAGACAGCCCTGTGTTCAAATCCCAGGTTTGTCACCTTCGATATAGGGCATTGGTCAAATTTACTGAACCTCTAAAAGCCTCAGAGTTTCTCATCTATAAAGTGGAGATAACAATATCTGCCCCCTCTAACATTTGGGGAAGAATTAAATAAGATGCTTAGTACAATGTCTTTCACATAGTAAATGTCAAATATATAGCATTTATTAGGAAGAGGAGGACAATGGTGACAACCATCCTATGTTTACAAATAAAAAGAAGGAAGGAGACTTTGATTCAACATAGGGATGACATTTGAAAGACCAAGTTATCTAGATGGAGAGGTGAACTGTAGGAAGGGTAAATTTCACATCACTGGAAGGAAGGACTAGTTGGTCATTAGACAGCAAGCTGACAATGAGGTTTAAAGCATGAGATAAAGGTCGACATTCTAGTTCTATGATTCTGTTATAGCTCTATATTCTATATAGTTCTATGATTCTGTTAGTTTCCCAGGGAATGTGATAGATAAAGCAGGTGTAATTTGGGGGAAGACGGGAAAAGAGACAGCTTTCTTATAAGATTAATAGAATATCTGATATATTATTTCACAAAAAAATCAAGTGATCCCCAGCTGGACAATGACAGTTTTGTGGTCAAATGCAGAGTGGCAGCTATTACAGTTGACCCTTGAACAACACAGGGGTTCAGGGTGCCCGAACCTCTGCCCAGTGGAAAATGCGAGTATAACTTACAGTTGGCCCTCCATATCCATGGTTCCTCCATTTCCAAGGCTCCGATTCTACAGATTCAAGCAACCGTGTAACACTGCAGTGTTTACTATTGAAAAAATCCAAGTATAAGTGGATCTGCGCAGTTCAAACCCGGTGTTGTTAAAGGGTCAACTGTATGCTCAAACACATCCCCATGCCACTTCTGCCCACACATTGAGTTTTACTAACAGCAGCCTCATTTCTTTTACTGTAGTGTCAAAACTTTAGGAAAACAAAAAGAATTTTGTCCTCAAAGCACGTTGGGACCCCAGATTTGTGGAAACCACAGTAGGTATTTTCCTAAAAATAAAAACCTGGATTTTGAAAACAGGCTCTTTGGCGGGTGATCAGTAGCATTACCAAAGAATTACTCAATTAAGAAAATAATTACCTATAGAAATCTCTTAAGTGGCAACTCTCCAAAAACATTTCACTTTACACTTAATTTTTGAACTCCACATAAGATGAAGTACTTATTAATGTAGCTATTTCTGAAGACTGTTCTCTTTGTTGTTTTTAGAGCAGTGGTCTTGAGTGATGGAGCCACCCCCATTTGTTCTTGTGACGGTTCATATTTACTCTTGAGTTGACTGGCTAGAACTAAAACTAAATTCTAGCTCTAAGCCTAAATGATATTTACAATCCTGAGCTCACGCTCACAACCTCAAACAAAGAACTAAGGGACTCTAAACACTGGGATAAGATTTAACATGACATTATTCTTCTGAAGAAAACATTTCAGATAAATCTTCTGAGTCTCTAGATGTCAGAATGTATAGGTTGCTTTGTGCAATAATCCCTCAGAGGAGAAACCTTGAAGGAGTCCTATTTTTCCTTATGGCATATGAAATCTGAGCATGTGAATTGTTCCTACACACACATCAGCTCTAAATTCTCCAGGGAAGGAACTCTTTTTAGTTTTAAACAGACCAAAGAGACCTGTTCTGGATCTGATTTTCTCTCAGTCTAGCCGACTTAGAAAGTGGATTTACAGTTCACTCACATACAAACTGAGTGCAATGTTGTATAGAGGTCTCCAAGGACAACACTCCTTGTGTTCTGAATAAGAAATAAAATCACCAGGATAACCAGGGTCTTTTAGGGCTATCTCAGTCACACCCTGTATCTTGAGTTGTAATTATGAGAAATGCATGAAAGCAACTCCTCATTTGTGTACGAATGAAGAGAAGGGACAGGTCCCTTTTATACTTGCAGAGTAAATAAGGTCCATGTAGCAACATGTTAGCAGCTTGGCATTCTTGGATTTAACAGTCATGGTTCTACCTACTCTTGTGTGATATTATTAGACCCTGACTGGCAATGTTTTATACTTCTACTGAGGCATATTTTTGACTTGAACATGCTGCAAGGCCAGAAAGTTTGGATTAACTAGTGAGCAAATGGATGACTCCAATTAACTCAGCATCCACATCTCAAGACACATTTGTTGTTTTCCTTCTGGAACTTATTTTACAGTAACTGGAGTAAAGTTATTTTATAATAAAACCTTTGTTTACTTATGAAATCTGGTCATGAAGTAGGAAAGGAGATGGTTGAATTTGAAATTGAGTTTAATGCCTGCTCAGTGTAATGGAAGTGTGATTGGATCACATTTTGGATTTTTTCCAAATTTTTTTTCCTACCTATGAATTTAGAGAATTCACAAGGCCCCATCTTCAGAAATATGGATACAAGGAGTTACCTGTATCTATAAAAAAGGTGTAAAACATGTCAAGGCACATGGAAAGGAGTTTGAGGATGAGAAATATAATTTAATTTCTGTCTTCCAAAAAAAGTCTTCAAGGCAATGCGTCCTTTTTCCAATGTTTGATCTTTTAAAAGATTTATTTGGAGGACATAAACATTATCAAAAAACCTTCTGTAGGATCATCTTAAATGTTACCCTACAGAGAGAAAATACCTAAAACAATTCCCCATTTCAGTCAATAAAACTCAGTTTAGTAATATAAACTCATCCTGAAAATTCATTTCTCACAAAAGTTTTAGTATAAAATGTTGATATCATTTGATAAAGAATTACTTACCATTTCATAATATAGAAAAGGTGATGAATGTTTCCTACTAAAGTAACTTCTGATTTGATGTGAAATCCTTCAGCGGTTCCTCATTGCCTTCAGGATAAAGTCCATACTCCATCATGTGGCCTATGCGCCCCTTTATTGCCTTCCATTGGAGACTCACCTCGAGCCACACAACCCAGTTCATATTTCTCCGAGCACCTGTCATACTGAACTATTGGCAGTTCCCAGACCTTCCGGGCCTTTGTTTATGATGCCTTGTCTGTCTGAAACTCTATACTCAGTCTTTTGACCTTTACAACTTGCCTCAGGAACATGTCTTCTAAAAGGCCCAAGAACTTCCCCAGTTGGCACTCACTGTCCATCAACACCCTTTCCCAAGCATGTTTCTATTTATCATAGCAGTTTTCATGCTGCATCATGACTGTCTACTTGTCAATTTTCCTCATTCATTCATTCAAGCATTCCACAAATATTTAATGAATATTAACTACGTGACAATCACTACTCTAGGCACTGAGGACAAACAATGAACAAAAAAACTACCAGCTATCATGGAGCTTAGCTTCTAGTAGGGGCACAAATATAATAACACATAAACATATTTATAATAAAATGCCAGGCAATCTTAAATGCTATGAAAAAAAAAAACTCAACAAGGTAAGATAAACAGGGAAAGTGGGGAAACAGTTCTGGTGGGGAAAGTTGTTGCTTTTAGAAAGAAAGTGGTTTATTTTTAGAAAGATGGTCTTCAGGGACCCTTTATTGAGATGGCAGGGTTTTTTGGTTGGTTGGTTTTTGTTTTTTACATAGATTTGAAGTAAGCTAGAGAGCAAGCAATGCTGGTGTTTAAATGAAGTTGTGTTCTAGTCAGAGGAAACTATGCATGCAAAGGCTGTGAAATGCAAATATTCCTGGCATATTTGGGGGTGTAGCAAGGAGGGCAGAGTGGCTATTGTCCATACACTGTGTTACTAAGAGAGAGGAGTGGGAGATGGTATTAGAGAGGCATCATGAAGTAGGACCATGGTCCTCAACAAGGCTGTACATTAGAAACAACTGGTGAGCTTTAAAAAATATAAGACAGCCCTGTCTTATCCCAAGAGAGTCTAACTTTAATGACTTGGGGTAGAGCCCAGACATTGGTATTTGTTCTTCTTGTTGTTTTCTATCATGTTTTTTTTCAAGGTTTAATAAACTTTTAATTTTAGAATAAAACTTTCTAGAAAAGTAGCAAAGATAGTACAGGGAGTTCCCGCATCTCCCCACCCAGTTTCCTCTACAATGGTTGACATTTTGCATTACCATGGTCCATTTTGTACAACCAAGAAACCAACATTAACTAAATAAACTCCACACTTTATTAGGATTTTACTACTTTTTCAGCTCATTTCTTTTTCTATTCTAGGACCACATCCAGGATTCCACATTACATTTAGTTATCATGATTCCAATAGTCACCTTTAGTCTGTAACAATTTCTTAGGCATTTGTTTTGTTTTGTTTTTCATATCCTTGCCAGTTTTGAGGAGCACTGTTCAGGTGCTTGGTAGCGTGCCTTTGATGTTTTTCTCATGTTTAGCCTGAAGTCATGGGTTTGGGGGAAGGATACTCCAGAACTGAAATATCCTTCTCATCACATTATATCAAGTGTGTGCCATCAACATGACTTAATGACTTATCACTGGTGATGTACCCTTGATCATTTGGCCAAGATAGTTTCCCAGGTTATACACTGTAAAGTCTTCCCCACCTAACCTTTTCCATTACTCTACCTTTTGGGTCAGTAATTCAATAAGCACAACCCTCGCTCAAGCACGGTTAGGGGGTGGATTTAAGGTTCATATTTTGGAGGGAGGAGGCACTGATATTTTTAAACAGATCCTGTGATAATTCTAATGTGCAGCGGATGTTGGGCATTTTAGGCCACTTTAGGATTTTGACCTACAGTCTGAATGAGATGGGAAGGCATTGAAGGAATTTGAACAACTGAGTGATATGATCTGACTTGTGATTTCAAAGAATTTCTCTAACTTTTTAGGGGACTGTGGGGTCAAGGACAGGAGCAATGAGATCAGTTGAGAGGTTATTACAATAATTCAGGTGAAGAGACTATGGTATTTGGGACCAGGGCTGGCTATGAGCTACCTCTACTGAGAGGGATCATGATTTCTTTATATCTTCAGACCCTAGTACATGTAACAGATGTTCAATAAATATTGTATGAATGATTGTGAAACAGACGGTTTATGTGTTGCTCTTTGGGAGACAGCACAGCTCAAAGGGTAGTAAGATAAGAAGTCTGGGAAGGTTCTAGAGCATAACATGACCTGGATCATTTACAACCAGTTGAACAACTGAAAACTTATATTCGTTATCTGTAAAATGGAAATAACAATCCGTCAGGGGGTTATTAATAGACTAATAAAAATAATCAAATATAAGGGATCTGTTTCTACTGCTAATAACCTGCCACGATTCCCCAAGCCTTACATACAACCAGTGATACAGCAGAGATAAAAGAGTGAGATCTGGGTTTCTACAGCCTTGGTTCTTATTCCAGTACTGGTACTTATTACTTTGGCCAAATTATATCACTTCTGTAAGTCTCAGTTTCTTCACCTTGGAAGTGAAGATGTTAGTTCCTATCTCATAAGATTGTTGCAAAAATAAAAAATATATAATATTTAAAAGTGCTTAGAATGATTCCTGGCATATAATAAGCTCTCAATACACAAGCTACTACTATTGCTGTATCATCTCCAGGGTATGTATTTCATGTTCTCAGAACATCTTCTCACTTAATACTACTGTGTTGGATACTCTCTATTTTCCCCTCCAGATCCATACTCCATCCTGCTCTGGGCCTGGGCAGCTGACCTGTATGGGCTGTGTCAGGATGGTATCCAGCTGGAAGGCAATCACAGGCCATCATAGGGTGAAAGGAGGATGATGGTAGGATATCAGTCCTCCTCAGCACACAGCAAGGTTGACACTAGCCATGTTTTCCTGTGGAAACCCTCAGCTCCTGGCCAGAAGCCCTCTCTACAACTTTCTTGGCACTTCCAGTAATCACTTTCTTTCCTGCCCTTGAAGGCCACAGGGTGGTAAAGGGTCTCCCTTATTCTTGGCCAGGGCACTGTCCCTTTTTCCATATATGTACTCACACTCTAGTAAATCGTCCCTTTATTGGAATCTTCAGTTTCCTAGTTTGGGTGTACATCGATTTCCTGTTGAAATCCTGACAAATACATCTGGAAATAGGCATCATTCCCATTTTGCAGGTGATAATACTGAAGCTTTAAAAGACTATACTCAGGATAGTGGAAACAGCAGAAATTTTAAGCTAGATAGCCATGAGTTCAAATACTGTGTAAATTTGAGCAAATTACTTGAACTCCTTTTTTTGCTGTATGAATCATGTAAACTTATTTTTAGCTCTGTGAGTTTGGGCAAGTTATCTAAACTCTCTAAGGCTTAGTGTTCCCTCCTAGCACATAGGATTTCTGTATTATAAGTAATATTGCATTTAAAATAACCATCATAGTATCAGCCACAGAGTGGTTGATAAAATATGTTAGTTTTGTGTCCCAAGAAGTCCCTACAAGTCACAGTCTTTGCTAAATTTTGGATATAGTTTGGCGATTTCTGACTCATTATCAGTGGTCTCTTTGAAGGCCAAATTTTCTCATTTTTATTATTTTGTAAGTACATATTTGTATGTACTGTTATCAGAGAAAATTCTTGTAGGCTTTCCTTTGTAATTGTTTTAGTCTCAGTTTGTTTCATTTTTGCAAATTTAGCTATAGAATTATGCTTCCAAGAGATACTTCTAGTATGTATTTCACAGTGGTAATCTTAGACAAACCTTATGAAAACAAAATCTTCCTGTTAGCCTTCTAATTTAAAAAGTGTCTTGGCAAATTGGCCTAGTGTAGAAAGTTTTCATCAAAATGACATTTACTAATGATTATAGCAATCGTTGATACCAAATCTCCCTTTTTGATAGCTTTTTCCTATTGGTGTAGTTGATAATTGCTTATCTTACACAGCGAGACAGATTTAATTCAAAGCTGTTTCTGAGAGCTTCTCAGGAGATGCAGAACAACTTTTCTGAACAGCATTTGGCTTGAAATAACTGTTTCACATTGGGGATTTTCACTTATTATCAGAAGTCATTTATAATCCGATTGGCAAATGCAAGTGGCATTGGACAGCTTTATTGAATCTGATGTTTTGTCCAACAAGTATATTGATTGGAATATGTCAGCTCTAGGCATATTACAGTTTTGTTACATTTAACATAACTGTCACTTGGAAATTTCATTACAGAGTGGTGCTCTGGGCCTGATCCTACCAGGAAAAAAATAAGTTGCTTATTAAGAAAATTTTAGGCTCTCAGACTGCCAATTCAAAAAAAGAAGTTGTCTTTTTATGTTAAAGGACCCATCCCCATGGATTTTAGAGTTGAAAAAGAGGGCAGAAAGCAAGCTAATTGGCTATCCATGTGTACCAAATATTCTTCATAACTTATTTAAACGTCCCAACAATCTTGCAAGGCAGGAATTACCTCCAGTTCACTGAGGGTCAGACAGGTAAGTATCTGACCATAAGTAATCCATCTTGGAAGTGATGGATTTGGGTCAGAAGTGTAGGCTTCTCTGATTTCCAAGTCCATGCTCAGTCCACCCCCAATCCACCCCATCTAATCACCAGCTCTATGGTGTCAGTGCAGAAATTTATTAGAGAATGGCTTTTTAAAAATTATTAAAAATCTCATCTTGCTTGATATTTAGACAATTTTCTCAACTACTAACTGCTCTCAAAGCTTT
This sequence comes from Lipotes vexillifer, assembly GCF_000442215.2. Taxonomy (NCBI): domain Eukaryota; kingdom Metazoa; phylum Chordata; class Mammalia; order Artiodactyla; family Lipotidae; genus Lipotes; species Lipotes vexillifer. The sequence continues at coordinate 120,542 of NW_006774324.1, read as the reverse complement.
CTCTCCACATCCTATTGCTCTGTTCTCAATTTAAGGCCTCATCATCTCTTAACCAGATTGTTGTAATACTATTTTAACTTGTCTTCCTGAGTCTAGTTTTGTCCACTCCAATACATTATCCATATTAATATTTTAAGCACAAAGACCTGATTACTAATCCCTATTGATACCCTTCCGTGGCCCCATTTCACCAATGAGGTAAAGTCAGAATTCCTCAGTACCATGTTCAAGGCATTC
>NW_006774324.1:102142-120236 GCF_000442215.2 Lipotes vexillifer | reverse complement strand
GTTCAATGCATTCCTGATTACATATTTCTCAATCAAGGTAACTTCTCATACCCTTAGTTCCAGGAATATGGAATTTCCCTAAATCCACCACACTTTTCCACGCCTCCCAGCTTGGACATGTTTCCCTCAACACTCACCCCCATCTTACCTGGAGAATGTTTATCTTTAAAGAGCTTGATCAAAAGTTACCCTTTCAATGAATTCTTCCCTGTCCTTTCTGAATGATTTTATGCCAAATTTTTATTTCTATTTGTAAGAACAACACTATACTGAAGGTTTTTTGTTTTGTTTTGTTTTGGGGGTTTTGTTGTTGTTTTTGTTTAGTTTTGTTTTTGTCTCCTCCTAGCGAATTTTGCATTTTGTCTCCTCCTAGCAAATTTTGAGCTCTTTGCAAGCAGGGGCTGTGTCTAGATGTTCAATAGTTATTTGTGAACTAATAAATCTATTGAAACCTTTAGAGTTAGTTTCCTGTTTTCGAGCAAATATCTTTAAAAATAGCAACTTCAGAGATCTAATCCATTACATTGGTGCTTCAGAGACATTTCCAGCAGACCTTACTCTTGAAATCTTCTAAACGGGCCCAGGGCATGCCCAAAAAGTGACTTCTGCTCACACTAGTAAAAGTTGGGGAGAGGGCTCAAGAAGAGAGAGAAGGAAAATGTAAGAAGCAGAGAGAAAAAAAAAAAAAAAAAAAAAAAAAGCACCCAGAGCATAAGCTCAGGTGTCACACAGTTGAAAGGGGTAGAAGCCAGACAAAAAGTACATATATCACATCAGAGCAACTCAGAGATGGGTTGTGCCTTCCTGAGCATGGAGTAATCGAGGGAGGGAGTGTTATGGATTAAGAAGGCAGTAGGCTGGGCTAAAGAAGCCATAGCAAAAGTAACAGGCTGCTGGGGCTCACAGCTGTGTTCTTCCATCTCTCCATCCAGTATTGGGATGCTATATACACGCCGCTAATTATAATCAAGGGCATGTCACTCCCATCTCTCCTGACACTCCTGTCAACAGATTATTTGTGAAAGAAAAAGACAATCATTTTTGGGAGCAACAGACATCTGAAATTGACTGTATAAAACCCAAACAAAAAATTCAGACAAATAATAGTATCTTTTTTTCTTCATCAGTTAGATCTCTTGTAACAAGATTTCCTTGTCCCTGTTGACACTCTGGCAAGTGATACTGACAAGCCAAGGAATGTAAATAGCAAAATGGAAAGGAAAGAAAATCAAGCAATGGGCATAAGCAGTAGAAGGGCTAATCAGATCCTTTGTAACTGAAAGTTTACTGGAGGCACAAGTTAACAATCATTAACTAATTACTTCACTCAACAGAAAATTAGATTGCCCATTTTCCTGAGCACATATGAAAATGGTGTGCGAACTAACACTTGATGTCGTATGACAATGTCATACCCACAGGTGCAGTCAGAGCGTCCTCTGGCCACTGACGCTTCCTCACTAGTCTTCATATCTGCAGCCTCCAAGCCTGTATTGTCCAATACAATAGCCACTACCACATGTGGTGATTTAAATGTAAATTAATTAAATTTATAAAAAATAAAAAGTTCAGTTTCTCTATCCCACCAGCCACATTTCACTGGCTCAGTGGCCACATGTGGCTAATATATTAAACAGTGCAGATGTAGAACATTTCCATCATGGCAGAGATTTTTATGGGAAAGCTCTGCAAGCCTCCCAATTTACCCTAAACATCCCCACTAAGTTAAGCCTACTCATGCATAATTTTATCATATCACTTCCTGGCTCATAAACTTCTGACAGATTTCTTACTGCCACCAGGACAGCGCTTCTCAAAATTTACTGTACGTCCATATTATCTGGAGATCTTGTTAAAATGCAGTCTCTGATTCAGTAGGACTGTGGTGAACCCACGATTCTGCATTTCAACTCAACTCCCAGGGGATGCCGATGGTGTTCCTTCAACCATATTTTGTCACCTGCATTCCAAAGTTCTCTATTCCCCCACCAGCCCTACCTGATGTCCATTAGCTTCCAGAAAGGCCCTTCTTTGCTCCAGCAGCTAAGTTTCTCAACAGTTCCTCCTGATGACATTATTCACTCGTGCCCCCTTACTAGGTTCCTCCAATTTCTTCATCTTTAAGGAGGTTGTCCCAAGTGGCTCAAGCCTGCTCAGTCACCTCTGTAGAGATGGCTTTCAAACTTCAGTGTACATAGGGATCATCTGAAGGGAGCTTGAGAACTTGTGCTACTCAGGCCCTACCCCAGGAGAGTCTGGTCATTAAGTTTGAGATGGGGCCCAGAACCCACCTGATTAATAGACCACAGGTGATTCTAAGTGTTTCCCTAACCAAACTCTGAGAACTATTGTCTTAGTATACTTCTTATCTACATAACTCATTTTGATACTTAAAAAACTTACAGATAACCTTATACTGATAGTCAACTGCTTATAGTGTTTTTTATTTATTGCAAAATTAAGTATAAACAATCTATTTATGTCTAGAAATGTCTAAAGCTATGGATTTCAACCCTGAGCACATGTTGTAATCCCCTGAGGGAGACTTTAGAAACCTTCATTCAGATGTTCCCATCCCCAGAGATTCTGATTTATATGATAAGGGAATAGGCTTTGGTTATTTTTGTTTGTTTCCCAAAGCTCTGTAATTAGTTTCCTGGGGCTGCCATAACAGAGTACTACAAATTTGGTGACTTAAGACAACATAAATTTATTCTCTCAGGGTTCTGGAGGTTAGAAGTGTGAAATCAAGGTGTTGGCAGGGCCATGCTTCCTCTGAAGGCTCTAGGGAAGAATCTGTTGCATGCTTCTCTCCTAACTTCTGCTGGTTGCAGGCAGTCGTTGGCATTCCCTGGCTTATAGCGGCATCACTCCAATTTCTGCCTCGTTCATTGCATAGCCTTCTTTCCTGTGTCTGTGTCTCCAAATCTCATTCTTCTTATACGAGCACTGGTCATGGGATTTGGGACCCAACCATATCAGGTCTGACCTCATCTTAACTTGACTCCATCCGCAAAGACTATTTCCAAATAAGGTCACATTCACGGGTATCTGGGGCTGTGACTTAAGCATTTCTTTTTTGTGGGAAACAATTTAACCTGCAAGCTACCCCAAGTGATTCTAAGGCACAGCCTGGCTTTAAGAACAATGGTCTAGACTCAGTGGTTCTGAAACTTGAGCATACAACAGAATAACCTTGGGGGCTTGGAAATATAAGGGTTGCTGAATCCAAACCCCAAGTTTTAACAGGTCTGGGTTGGGCCTGAGGATTTGCATTTTTCTAACAAGTTTGAAAACCACTGGTGTAGGGGAAAGGGAAGTAAAATGGGTGTACTGTTGACCCTTAAACAAAACGGGTTTGAACTGCATGGGTCCACTTACACGTGATAGTAAGTACTACAGCACTACACGACCCGTGATTGGTTGAATCCAGAGAATCGCAGATTCGGAGGAGGCTCATATACAAAGGACCGAGTATAAGTAACATACAGATTTTTTGACTGTGCAGAGGATTGGGACTCCCAACCCCTTTGCTGTTCAAGAGTCAACTGTATTTCTTTCCTACTGTTACAGGAGCAGCACAGGTATCACCTGGGAGCTTAGGAGAAATGCAGAATTTTGAGCCCACCCCAGACTCCTGAATCAAAGACTACATTTTAACAAGATTCCCAAGTAATTTGAACTTTCACTAAATTTTTAGAAGCGCTATTGTATACTATTCAAAATAAAATTGCTCTTAATTGGCTGGTTGAATTAGTTAGTAAGGGGATGGATGGATAAAGAAATAAATGAGGGAATAATGAAGCAGATTCCCCAAATGCCTATCTCCCAGGAGATAGAAAGTGGATCTTCTAAATCCTTTGATCATGAAGTTGTCTTAGCAACTGTGAAGACAGTGGCTTGTCATCATGGTGGCACCAGGGGAATCTGCCTGTTGGTTCGTCAGCAATTGAGTGTTCTCAGCTTATTTAGCCTTTTACAGGCTTTAACCAAGAAATTCCATACTTTCTTCCCCCTGCCCCTTCCCAAATGACCTCATCTTAACATTTCGTGGCTTCACTATCAGCACTCTGTCATTTGTGCCAAAGTCTGAAATAGGAGTCTGGCTGGAATACAGAGAAACACAGCACAGTGTAGATTTAGTAATGAACTGGCTTTGGGCCAGAAGGGTAGCAGGTAAGTTTCAGAGCTTCAGCTGAAAAAGAAAGAAAAGCTTTTAGAAAGCTTAGAGCCAAGTCAAAACATGCCATATATGACTTTTTTTTTTTTTTTTTGGCAGATAGCCGTAAAATAAGAGTAGACCAAATTCCCCATTGATAGATTGAGTTTCTGGAAACATTGTTCTAGAGCTAAAGTGCTCGTGTGAGTCTCAGAAAGGAATTTCGAGTCAAGCTTTGAAAGTCCTTCTTTTTCTCTCTCCACTACTGATTTCCATTTTTCTCTTGGAGAGTTGCACTTTTTTTTTCTTTTAAGCAAGCCACATACCCAAGGAGTCACACACAGTTGTCTCCTAGGAGGCCAAAGTTTTCTTGGAAAAGGTTGTTTTTTAAAGGCCATTACCTTTCATTTCTTCATGGAGCCACGTCACACCCACATTGAATCATTTAATAGAAAGATTGAGAGAGCTCTCATTAAGGTATGCTTTTTAACTTGACGATTTGAGGAAGAGCTGATATTTCATTTTAATGAAATGGTGTTGCCTGGAGAGGCAAAGTGTGATTTCAGGAAGCAGTGCTGTGCATGTGTTGTCTCCTGCAACATGGCCTGAGGAGCATTCATTCCTTCAGTGGTCTGTTGTCTTCTCTTCCTCTTCTGTAAAATAGGATTAACAGTTATCAGTCGGTCTCCCACATGTCTATTAGAGTTAAAGAGAACACGTCTCCTACACAAGAAAAAAAAATCTCTCATGTCTTTAGCCATATAATATTAGGTACATTTCTGTAATCACCACTTAATTTAATTTAAATTTTATTTTCTTTTTGGCATGAACTTATAAAATCAGTTTCTACATTCTAAACGCTGGATTAAAGCAAATAGGGTTTTTTTGTTTTTGTCTGAAATCAGCCAGTTACACACATTAACAGCTTTGGAATAAAGAACAACTTAATAACTCTAGATATCTCTTTATTTGTGCACAATGAGAAATGTTCCTCACCCAAATCCAGGATGAAAAATTCTTCTCTTCTCACTGTCATATTTTCTACCGGTAAATTGCTGAATCACTGTGTGTGGCAGCTGTGTTCAGCTCTTGGGCATGCCTCTTAGAGAACTGTCAGGGGCACCCAAGGTCCCTCTGCTATTTCCAGATGACAGGAATAGAAGAGCAGCCTGACACCGTACTCTAAACAGCTGTGCACACGTGTGTGTGTGTGTGTGTGTGTGTGTGTGTGTGTGTGTGTGTGTGTGAGAGAGAGAGAGAGAGAGAGAGAGAGAGAGAGAGAGGAGAGAGAAATTATTTCCTTCCCCTTTGTTAAACCTGGTGGAGACTCTGTATCTCTGCATGTTTATGCAAATCACAGATTGTACAATTTGAGCATAATGTAGGGATCTTAAGAAATCATGTAAGATGACTCTAAATTGTAGTGTGATAAAATGTAGATAGCCCTGGCCAGGAGTTAGGAGACTTGGGTCCTGTCTCACTAGGTATATAAACTATAAGTCACTTTCTAAGACTAGTGTGAGAAAAAATTTGATAACTAAGATTTTCCTTCTTTCATTTTAAAAGTAAACCACAAGCTACAGATTAACCCTACTTTCTTTAGTTCTTATTGGAAATAGTGCAACATTCTGGTAATAATGTTTTATTGGTTTCTAGTTCTATTACCATCTTTCTCTTCCTCAAATTAGAAACAAATCTCTTTAATCCATCCTTGAAAAAGCCTTTTGTAACCCCTTAATTATTATCCATTAGAGCTAGACATAATAACACAGTAAAGGGCTGATGAACACTTAGTAAAATTGCAGATTATTTTACAGATCAAGGGTATTAGCTCTACGAGAGAAGGAACCAGCTTAAACGCTGGAAAAGGCCTGCCTGGATTTGATTGAATACTAATGTTATCCTGAGCATGTTACTTAAACTCTCTGAGTATGAGTTTCTTCCTCCCTAATAGACCCTACACTATAGGGTTATTGTGAGAATGAAATGCTATAAAACACATAAAGTTTTTAGCATGGTACTTGATATGTAGTAAATGTTTGTGAATTTGAGCTGGAATACAGTCTATAAGTGTTTGTTCAATTTATTTACTTATATTGAAATACTATCTAGTTGAATTCTTAAAATACTTGCCAGCTGGATCCTAAAATCTCTTGATTATGCAAAAAATTACTTTTTATATTTTATTTGTTATGATGGATTTTATTAACACCTATTTGAATTTATTGGGCTTTTTTTAGTTGCTGTTTATTACTGACTGATTCTTTTAAATTATATGTTACAATCTTTAAACCTTTTCAGTTTCAGTAATATGTTGTCAACCTTTCTCAATCCTCCAATTCTTAGTCTGAAGATATGACTCCTTTAAAAAAAACAAATTCCAGAAGAAGGTCTTATTTCCAGCAATAGAGCCCTCTCTTCTACAAACTGAATGAATGTCAGAACTTAGATATGGAAAATTCGTTTTTAAAGAAAAAGATAATAGAGCATTTAAGAAAACCTTCACAGTAAGAAGATAAGGCAATTTTCTGAATTATTTATGGAGAAAATCCACTTTTTATTAAGTTATATGAAGACTCCATGTTTAAATATACTTCATCGAATGGCTTTGAATATCCAGTTTCCTTACTGAAGTAAAAAGAAAAAAGCTTTGAAGTTAGGGAAATTTTGCAAATGTTAGAGCAATTAAAAAGCATGTTCTCACTACCTTCTGTTTTCTTCTGCTATCCCTATAATGTATGTCTCAAGATGTTATGGTTGATTTATCTAGACTATCTCTTAAATCTCTTAAAATCTCCAGAGGCTATTGTAGATAACAGCTGATCGTGTGTTGTGAAAATTCGTAGGTTTTATATCTTTGGAAAGTATCACATTCTTTATTTTTATCTGAACTTCAGGTTATGCTTAAAAACCACTTTCTGTTACTTGGTACTTATACTCTAAGACAGAATGAAAATTTATTACTGTCATGATAATGGTAACTGTTAAGTTATTAAACTCAAGAATAACACACGTGGATAATTAAAAAGGTTTTTGACTATGGAATTTCAAAGCATTTGTTGAAATAAGAAAGAAACAACATTTCATATCTAAGAATTTATCCATAAAATTCCTGATTCAAGTTATATCTATAATAATTTTCAGGATAGCATGATGACTGTAGAGAAAAACTGGAAATGACTATGACAGGAAGCTGGCTAAAGAGCTACTACACTGTGACAACCACTCATGATATAATGCCTCTAAGTAAAACTTAGAAACAGTAAAATGGGAGACTGATGGGAGAAAGACAAATGAATTTATCATTAGAAGCATAACTGCCAAAGAGACTAGATACTTGTTTTGCCTGGATAGTTTTTCTGTTTTCTAATATAAGGATTTAATGCTATAAATATCCCTCTCAACACTGATTTAGCTGCATTCCACAAATTTTCGTATGTTTTATACTCATTTTCATTCAGTTCTACGTATTTTTAAGTTTGCTTTGAGACTTCTTTTTCAACTCATGGATTGTTTAGAAGCATGTTGTTTAATTTCCAAGTGTTTGGAATTTTTTTTTCCTGTTATTCATTTCTAGTTTGATTTCATTATTATCAGAGAGCATACTTTTTATTATTTCATTTCTTTTAAATTAGCTTAGGTTTGGTCTATGACCCAAGATATGTTCCATGTTAATGAATGTTGCATGGGCACCTGAAGAGAATGTGTATTGTGCTATTTTGGAGTGAAATAGGTATAAATGCCAGTTAGATCCTATTGGTTGATGGTGTTGTTCAAGTCTTCCTAATCTTTGCTAATTTTCTACTTAACTCTTATATCACTAGCCAAGAGTGGGGTGTTGAAGTCCCTAACTGTAATTGTGGATTTGACTATTTCTCCTTTCAGTTCTAACAGCTTATTTTTATGTATTTTGAAGCTCTTGTTATTTAATGCTACGTTTTCTTTGTGGATTGAGCCTTTTATCATCATGTAACATCCTTCTTTTTCCCATGTAATTTTCTTGCTCTGGCATCTACTGTCTGATGTTAATATAGTTTCTCTATTAACATTGGCATGGTACATCTTTTCTATTCTACTTTCAATCTACTTACGTTGTTATGTTTAAAGTGAGTATGACTTTTTTCTTTGTCTTTAGTTTTCAGAAGTTTAATTATCACGTCTTGACATGGAATTCTTTTATTTTATCCTATCTAGGGTTTACGCAGCTTCTTGAATCTGTATGTTCATGTCGTTTGTCAAATTTAGGAAATTTTCAGTTATTGTTTCTTCAATTACTTTTCCAGCCCCACATTCTTTCCCCTCTCCCTCTTGGGGCTCTGATAATACAAATGTTAGATCTTTTGTTATTGTTCCACAGCTCTCTAAGTCTGTGAGTGTGTTTGTGTTTGTGTGTGTGTGTGTGTGTGTGTGCATGTGTGTATGTGTGTGTTTATTGCAATCTATTTGCTCTCTGTTGTTCAGATTGAATAAGTTCTACTGATTTGTCTTTAAGTTCGTTGATTATTTCTATTGTCATCTCTATTCTACTCTTGAGGCTATCCAGTGAGATTTTGTTTAAATTTTGGTTATTGTACTCTTTTAGTTATATAATTTCCATTTTTGAAAATAAATTCTATTTCTTTGCTGAACTTTTCTATTTTTCACTTGTTTCCAGGGAATTTGTAATTTCTTTTAATTTCTTCATGGCTGCTTTAAAACCTTTCTTCAGATAGTTACAATATCCAGTTTCTTTTAGTTTTGGCCTCAGAGATAGCATTTCTCCTGGTCTCTCCTCCAGCCACTTGGTGCTGGCGGGCTTTCAACTCAGTCTCTGCAGTGCACTGAGAAAGAGAAGTACCCATCTGGGATGCCTTCTGTCACTGAATGGAGAGCCAGGAGCTGTCTGAAATTGTGGGTTCCGGGTTGCCTTCTGCTGTTAGGTGGAGAGCCTATCTAGAGCTGCTGCTGCTGCTAGATGGAGGGGCAAGGAAGCACTGGGCTTCTTTGTCTTCTGCCAGTGAGTAGAGGGTGAGGAGATGCCTGTCTTGTCTTCTGCTGCTGGTTGGAGGGCTGGGAGTTGTCAGGTCCAGGGAGTTCTTTGTATTGGATAGCAGATCCAGAGATGCTGGCCCTGAGCTGTCTTCTGCATCTGGGTGGAGGGCCTGGAGACATTGGGCCTGCAGGGGCCACCAGTGTGAGTGAAAGGCTTCTTGCTGCCAGTGAGTATAGGATATGGAGTGGGCACATATATTTTAATACCACTGATTGAGTAATTTTTATTCTAGTTGATAAATCCTTGATTTTCTCAGTGCTATTCTTCGCTTAACCTTCTGTTAGTTAAGATGGCATTCTACTTATGAAAGCAATTTCTGGTCAATGGGTGTAAAGTTTCAGTTATGCTAGATGAGTAAGTTTTAGAGACCTTCTGTACTACATAGTGCATACAGTTAACAATACAGTATCATGCACTTCAAAATTTGTTAAGAGGGTAGGTCTCATGTCAAGTGTTCTTAACCCACCCACACATGCATACACACACACAAAGCCGAAGGAACACAAGAACACAAGAAAAGTTTGGGAGGTGTTGGATATGTCCATTACCTTGATTGTGGTGATGGTATCATGGGTCTTTGCATATGTTCAAACTCATCAAATTGTACACATTAAATAGGTGTAGTTCTTTGTATATAAATTATACCTTAATAAAGCTGTTAAAAAAGATGATTTCTGTTGAGTCTAATCTACTTCATTCTGTATTGATTCTAGTAGTTAATTAGTGTCAGTTTGATGCTCTTTTACATAGTCTTAATTGCTCATTAACAATATTGGCATTAATTGCTCATTAACAATATTGGCATAATAAAAATGAGAAAAAAATTTAAAAGAGCACAACTATTTCTAGGTATTAAACTGACAGATTAATATTAAAGATAAGAGCATTTGTTTTGGATTTCTTATAAGAATAATAGATTTAAGTGATTAGGTTTGTTGTTATGCCAAAAAGCAGAAAAATAATTGTTCCAATAAGATAGCTCTGCCAACTTTGGCTTGTTCACCCCGTGAATTAGTTTAATTATTAAAATCATTATTGGTTCCAGAAGCTTAACTTGACCAAAGGCCAGATAATATATTCAGTAAATATTAATTCAACAAATACTGACAGATTACCTGCCACTTGATAGGTTCTAATCTGCTTTAAGAAAAATAGTCCTTTTAATGGAATGAATTTTACTATCTATTCTATTTTCCTGAATCACTCTCTCATTTGTTCCCTTGATGGAGTAACTGACCCATTTAGCCTTGGTTGAGCCCACAGAGACTGTGACATCTCAATTTCTTTCCTGGTAGAAAATTGGAGTCAAGTGCCATAGCATTGATACCAAAGTGGCAGATATCCTGGAAGTGACCAGGAAGCCTCCCTGACAGCTGGAAGAGCTATGGGTAATAAACACAGTCAAGCCTTCCCTCTTGAGATCAATGAATTAGGGAAGCAGGAGGATGTATCACAGTAATTACTCAGCCACACTGGCATTTGTGCATTGTTATTTCATTACCATACCCCTCGGCCTCTTCAACTTTACCTAAAACAATTATTATTTAATCTGAATTATTACTTATACAATTAATAAGCTTTGTTTTTCAGAGGCAGCACCCACACTTGTACTTAAGAGAAAATTCTGAGGGTAGCTTTAAAATACCACACATTTCTTAACATTGGGGGACCTTGTTGAATTGAAATATAGTCACCTTTAATGCATTTAAAAGCAGCCCAGATTTTTACATCTAAATGATACAGTCCATTATATATTTGTTATATAATAGATTATTACACAGTATTTATATTTCAAAAAGTAGAATTGAATGGGGGTGGGGGGAATCACTTATCAGTCAAGACACAGATCTTACAGCTTTTATGAATCTCTCAGACTATCTGAGGCTGGAGGATTCTGGAACCCTAACATACTACTTCATTTTGTTTTCTTTTGGCTCATAAACTAAGGCTAGCATCTCTTTGGGCAGGTCTTGGAGTACAGTGCAATTAGAGACCATCAAGGGCAGCACACTGAACTTCAGACTATGGCAGCCGCAGCACCCAGATGTGGTTTCCATTTGTATGAAATATCTTTTTCCATCCCCTTACTTTCAGTCTGTATGTGTCTCTAGGTCTGGAGTGGGTCTCTTGTAGACAGCATATATATGGGTCTTGTTTTTGTATCCATTCAGCCAATCTGTGTCTTTTGGTGGGAGCATTTAGTCCATTTACATTTAAGGTAATTATCGATATGTATGTTCCTATTCCCATTTTCTTAATTGTTTTGGGTTCGTTATTATAGGACTTTTCCTTCTCTTGTGTTTTTGTCTAGAGAAGTTCCTTTAGCATTTGTTGTAAAGCTGGTTTGGTGGTGCTGAACTCTCTCAGCTTTTGCTTGTCTGTAAAGGTTTTAATTTCTCCATCAAATCTGAATGAGATCCTTGCTGGGTAGAGTAATCTTGGTTGCAGGTTTTTCTCCTTCATCACTTTCAGTATGTCCTGCCACTCCCTTCTGGCTTGTAGAGTTTCTGCTGAGAGATCAGCTGTTAACCTTATGGGGATTCCCTTGTGTGTTATTTGTTGTTTTTCCCTTGCTGCTTTTAATATGCTTTCTTTGTATTTAGTTTTTGACAGTTTGATTAATATGTGTCTTGGCGTATTTCTCCTTGAATTTATCCTGTATGGGACTCTCTGTGCTTCCTGGACTTGATTAACTATTTCCTTTCCCATATTAGGGAAGTTTTCAACTATAATCTCTTCAAATATTTTCTCAGTCCCTTTCTTTTTCTCTTCTTCTTCTGGAACCCCTATAATTCGAATGTTGGTGCATTTAATGTTGTCCCAGAGGTCTCTGAGACTGTCCTCAGTTCTTTTCATTCTTTTTTCTTTATTCTGCTCTGCAGTAGTTATTTCCACTATTTTATCTTCCAGGTCACTTATCCGTTCTTCTGCCTCATTTATTCTGCTATTGATCCCATCTAGAGTATTTTTCATTTCATTTATTGTGTTGTTCATCATTGTCTGTTTCATCTTTATTTCTTCTAGGTCCTTGTTAACTGTTTCTTGCATTTTGTCCATTCTATTTCCAAGATTTTGGATCATCTTTACTATCATTATTCTGAACTCTTTTTCAGGTAGACTGCCTATTTCCTCTTCATTTGTTAGGCCTGGTGGGTTTTTATCTTGCTCCTTCATCTGCTGTGTGTTTTTCTGTCTTCTCATTTTGCTTAACTTACTGTGTTTGGGGGTCTCCTTTTTGCAGGATGCACGTGCGCAGTTCCCATTGTTTTTGGTGTCTGTCCCCAGTGGCTAAGGTTGGTTCAGTGGGTTGTGTAGGCTTCCTGGTGGAGGGGACTAGTGCCTGTGTTCTGGTGGATGAGGCTGGATGTTGTCTTTCTGGTGGGCAGGTCCACGTCTGGTGGTGTGTTTTGGGGTGTCTGTGGACTTATTATTATTTTAGGCAGCCTCTCTGCTAATGGGTGGGGTTGTTTTCCTGTCTTGCTAATTGTTTGACATAGGGTGTCCAGCACTGTAGCTTGCTGGTTGTTGAGTGAAGCTGGGTGCTGGTGTTGAGATGGAGATCTCTGGGAGATTTTCGCTGTCTGATATTATGTGGAGCTGGGAGGCCTCTTGTGGACCAGTGTCCTGAAGTTGGCTCTCCCACCTCAGAGGCACAGGATTGACTCCTGGCTGCAGCACCAAGAGCCTTTCATCCACACGGCTCAGAATAAAAGGGAGAAAAAGTAGAAAAGAAAGAAAGGAGGGAGGGAGGGAGGAAGGAAGGAAGGAAGGAAATAGAAAGAAAGAAAGAAAGAAAGAAAGAAAGAAAGAAAGAAGGTGAAATAAAATAAAGATAAAATAAAATAAATTTATTAAAATAAAAAATACTTATTAAGAAAAAATTTTTTTAAAAAAACGGATAGACAGAACCCTAGGACAAATGGTGGAAGCAAAGCTATACAGACAAAATCTCACACAGGAGCATATACATACATACTCACAAAAAGAGGAGAAGGGGAAAAAATAATAAATCTTGCTCTCAAAGTCCACCTCCTCAATTTGGGATGATTCGTTGTCTATTCATGTATTCCACAGATGCAGGGTACATAAAGTTGATTGTGGAGCTTTAATCTGCTGCTTCTGAGGCTGCTGGGAGAGATTTCCCTTTCTCTTCTCTGTTCCCGCAGCTCCCAGGGCTCAGCTTTGGATTTGGCCCCGCCTCTACGAGTAGGTCACCTGAGGGCGTGTGTTCTTCGCTCAGACAGGACGGGGTTAAAGGAGCCACTGATTCGGGGGCTCAGGTGCACTCAGGTCGGGGGGAGGGAGGGGCACAGAGTGCGGGGCGAGCCTGCGGTTGCAGAGGCCGGAGGGATGTTACACCAGCCTGAGGCGCGCCGTGCGCTCTCCCGTGGAAGTTGTCCCTGGATCCCGTTACCCTGGCAGTGGCGGGCTGCATAGGCTCCCTGGAAGGGGGGTATGGATAGTGACCTGTGCTCGCACACAGGCTTCTTTGTGGCGGCAGCAGCGGCCTTAGGGTCTCATGTCCGTCTCTGGGGTCCATGCTTTTAGCCGCGGCTCGTGCCCGTCTCTGGAGCTCCTTTAAGCAGCGTTCTTAATCCCCTCTCCTCGCGCACCAGGAAACAAAGAGGGAAGAAAAAGTCTCTTGCCTCTTCGGCAGGTCCAGATATTTCCCCGGACTCCCTCCCGGCTAGCCATGGTGCACTAACCCCCTGCAGGCTGTGTTTACGCCGCCAACCCCCGTCCTCTCCCTGCGCTCCGACCGAAGCCCGAGCCTCAGCTCCCAGCCCCACCCGCCCCAGCGGGTGAGCAGACAAGCCTCTCGGGCTGGTGAGTGCCGGTCGGCACCGATCCTCTGTGTGGGAATCTCTCCGCTTTGCCCTCCGCACGCCTGTGGCTGCGCTCACCTCCGCGGCTCCAAAGCTTCCCCTCTCCACCACCCGCAGTCTCCGCCCGGGAAGGGGCTTCCTAGTGTGTGGAAACCTTTCCTCCTTCACGGCTCCCTCCCACTGGTGCAGGTCCCGTCCCTATTCTTTTGTCTCTGTTTATTCTTTTTTCTTTTTGCCCTACCCAGGAACGTGGGGGAGTTTCTTGCCTTTTGGGAGGTCTGAGGTCTTCGGCCAGCGTTCAGTAGGTGTTCTGTAGTTGTTCCACGTGTAGATGTATTTTTGGTGTATTTGTGGGGAGGAAGGTGATCTCCGCGTCTTATTCTTCCGCCATCTTCCCGATCCCTCCAAGATGATTCTTTAGGTCCGGGTTCCAAAGAAAAAACTTGCCCCAATTAATCACATCTATATTTCTCATTTCTTTCTTTCTCACTGCCCTCAAACTCAGCCAGTCCTGTTATATGGAGGTTGATTCTAACCACAATAGGGAACCTGAGGCTTACTCCTTACAAAGTGTACCCACAGAAAGCTAAGGTAAGCCATTATTGAGCTTAGGCCTTAGTGCATAATGAATGAATGGGCTAGAAATTGACAAACTTTGTGGTGTGCTATAGACTGTAGACATTGATCTTCTATTAGCATTCATCTACATAGATTACTTCTCTTTCTGTTCTCCCCTAAGATTCTTTAAGTAGGTCAGTCACTTCCCTATTAGGAGGTACTGCCAGGAACTGGGAGGATTAAATCAGCTATTCCTGAGCCTTTGATGAACCAAAATCTAGAAAACTCAGACTTACAGGAACCAACCAGATAATTATTTCTGCTCTGGTAGTGACTCTGGCAAACCCCAAAGCACACTGCATTGACTTAAAAAGAGTGGCTGCTCCTAGGGTTTCCAACAGGCTTTATAGGCTGAGGGGGTTTTCAAGATGTGGGATTCTTAGTACTAAAACTGGAAAAGTTCTGAGCAGTGGGCATGAATTGGCCACCCTAGGTTCTACTCAACATAGCCAATTGTTACTATATTTGAACTTCCTTCTTCCATTTTTCCTTTCTTCATTATGTAAAACCTCCTGATATTGGGAATTAATTCAGATCTAAACAATAACCTGTGGGTAAAAACACAGACTAAATTTGGCCCAGGAGCCTCCCAGTTTGTGATCTTTGTTTAAGAGATGAGAGTGTGGACTGAGGGAGGGAGAGTCAAGTGATGACCTTGGTTTGCTTTTAGTCTGGGTCAAAAATTAACCATTATGGCTTATTTATCCATAATATCTTACTAACACTAAGGGTTCCATATAAGCTTTAATACTGAAACCTAAATTAGTTATAAATTGTGTCATTTTAATCTTTTTTTGTTTGTTTTTCGTCCCTTGTATCTTTATATACCCTCCTTGGGAATCCACCAGAGGTATCTGTGAGAAAACGGAATTTCAGAGACTGTGTTCATGCCCAAACTCTCAACACAGCTAATATTCTAGTTATCACAATACTCTGCATGTTCCTCTGCCCTTTCACCACAGACTTTGTCACTCTTTCTTTTTTACCATCTGGAACTTGCTTATTTCATCAAAAAAAACCCACCTTTACATCCTCAGCTTTTTGTTTTTCACAGATGACCCCCTCCCCCTGCTAGACATAAATAAGTTAATAAATATAAAAATACTTGGAGCATTGCCTAGAATGTAATAAGTGTCAGTAGCATTTTAATCATGATCATAATAATTATTAACTGAAAGCTGACTCTGTCCAGAGGATACACTTTTTTTTTGCAATTCTCTCAAGGCGAAGCTTCCCGGTTTTCAATAATGCCTCAGCTCTCCCCAATGGGATAAAATGATTGCATTCTCCTAGCTACCTACTGCTGTTCGTAGACCATTATTTTTCTGTCTTCCTGTGAAAACTCATTGTGTTTTGAGACTCTTACCATCAGCCCAAACCCTGTTTTACTCATCTTTGCAGCCTAATCACAGTCCTACTGTCACTGAAGACTGGAGATGCCTCTGCATTTTCCTCCACCCTGAATCCTGTCAGAATCCTAACAGACTTCACGTTCACGTGAACGAGCCATCCATTACAGCTTCCTGCTTTCTGCACCTCCAGCTTTACTGAGTGCCTCTTCAATGTCATTAGTAGGGAACTCTGAAGTCCTAAATGTCAATACGCCACTCTCAGACTACAACCTCCTTTTAAAATCTCCTCCTTTACAAAAGGCACTTGAGCCTTTTCCTTTGCAGTGCCACCTCTTCTCTCAGCATCATCCTTCATAGAAGAAACTGAAGCTACCATGTGGAAACAGCCTTACTTTCCTTCCATCACACCTTGAAACTGAGGTATCTGTCTCTCTACTACCTGACTCAAAGGAAGGGGAGCCATGGCACCACCTTGATGAAGCTTAACTTGCCACCTGTGTTTTTAATCTAATCCACACTGTCTAGGACATTTCCAAATCATTTATTTCCATCCTCTCATTCTGTATTAGTTCTGCATCCTTGCTTCTTGCCTGTTAATCCATTTAAGTCTCTTCTATCTCAAAAGAAAAAAAAAAAAAAAAACCACCAGAAATGCCTCTCTAGATCCTCCAACTATTACCTCACCTCTTCTCATTCCTTCACACCCTAGCTTTTCAAATGCTCTCGTCCAGCATCTTTACTTCCCATTCCCTCTAAAGCATTTTACACTTGGGCGTTTTCCGTAATCACTCTAATTAACAACCCCTACTTAGTTCGCTTAACATACTTGATGCCAGGAGAATCATTTTATTTTCTAATGTACTTGCTCCTAAGGAGTATTGGACTGATCTTCGCTCACCCTTTTGCCTCCATTGTTTTGTTGTTGTTGTTGTTGTTGTTGTTGTTGTTGTTGTTGTTGCGGTACGCAGGCCTCTCACTGTCGCGGCCTCTCCCGTTGCGGAGCACAGGCTCCGGACGCGCAGGCTCAGCGGCCATGTTCCACGGGCCCAGCCGCTCCGCCGCATGTGGGATCTTCCCGGACCGGGGCACGAACCCGCGTCCCCTGCATCGGCAGGCGGACTCTCAACCACTGCGCCACCAGGGAAGCCCTCCTCCATTGTTTTAATGTACTCCTTTTTATTTGTTTGTTTGTTTGTTTATGGCTGCATTGGGTCTTCGTTGCTGCACACGGGCTTCCTCTAGTTGTGGTGAGCGGGGGCTACTCTTCGTTGCGGTGTGCAGGCTTCTCATTGCAGTGGCTTCTCTTGTTGCAGAGCATGGGCTCTAGGCACTCGGGCTCCAGTAGTTGTGGCACATGGGCTCAGTAGTTGTGGCTCACGGGGCCTGGAGCGCAGGCTCAGCAGTTGTGGCACATGGGCTTAGTTGCTCCGCGGCATGTGGGATCTTCCCGGACCAGGGCTCGAACCAGATTCTTAACCACTGTGCCACCAGGGAAGCCCCTCCTCCATTGTTTTATTTTATTTTATTTTATTTTTATTTTTTTGTATTTACTGATATAGAATTTATTACTTACATTAAGAAGAGCTGATATCTTTATAACATTGAATCTTCCTATTTAAGAAAATGTATGCTTTCCTTATTTGTACAGATTTTGTCTATTTCTTGTTAAATTTATTTCTATAAATTTTTTAAAATTTTTTTTATTTTTATTTTTTTTAATATCTTTATTGGGGTATAATTGCTTTACAATGGTGTGTTAGTTTCTGCTTTATAACAGAGTGAATCAGTTATACATATACATATGTTCCCATATCTCTTCCCTCTTTGTCTCCCTCCCTCCCAACATCACTTTTAATGGCTGCGTCGTGGCCCATTCGAAGGATATATTCAGTGTAGTCAACCAATGGGTGGTGGGATTTTGATTGGCCAATATTGGGATAGAGAAGTAGCCTTATGGGAGGGAACGGTATGAGCTCCAAGGGCATAGTCGTTGGTTACATACACTTCAGCAAACTGAACCAAAAGAGTTCTCAGAATCAGGTAGATTACACTGGTAAGAACATATACTTTTTTTTTTTTTTTGGTGGGGATACACTGGGGGGGGGGG
>NW_006774324.1:86582-99067 GCF_000442215.2 Lipotes vexillifer | reverse complement strand
ATGGTTGTTAGTATTTGCCTTATGTATTGAGGTGCTCCTATGTTGGGGGCATAAGTATTTACAATTGTTATATCTTCTTCTTGGATCGATCCCTTAATCATTATGTAGTGTCCTTCTTTGTCTCTTCTGATAGTCCTTATTTTAAAGTCTATTTTGTCTGATATGAGAATTGCTACTCCAGCTTTCTTTTGGTTTCCATTTGCATGGAATATCTTTTTCCATCCCCTTACTTTCAGTCTGTATGTGTCTCTAGGTCTGAAGTGGGTCTCTTGTAGACAGCATATATATGGGTCTTGTTTTTGTATCCATTCAGCCAATCTGTGTCTTTTGGTGGGAGCATTTAGTCCATTTACATTTAAGGTAATTATCGATATGTATGTTCCTATTCCCATTTTCTAAATTGTTTTGGGTTCGTTATTATAGGACTTTTCCTTCTCTTGTGTTTTTGTCTAGAGCAGTTCCTTTAGCATTTGTTGTAAAGCTGGTTTGGTGGTGCTGAACTCTCTCAGCTTTTGCTTGTCTGTAAAGGTTTTAATTTCTCCATCAAATCTGAATGAGATCCTTGCTGGGTAGAGTAATCTTGGTTGCAGGTTTTTCTCCTTCATCACTTTCAGTATGTCCTGCCACTCCCTTCTGGCTTGTAGAGTTTCTGCTGAGAGATCAGCTGTTAACCTTATGGGGATTCCCTTGTGTGTTATTTGTTGTTTTTCCCTTGCTGCTTTTAATATGCTTTCTTTGTATTTAGTTTTTGACAGTTTGATTAATATGTGTCTTGGCGTATTTCTCCTTGAATTTATCCTGTATGGGACTCTCTGTGCTTCCTGGACTTGATTAACGATTTCCTTTCCCATATTAGGGAAGTTTTCAACTATAATCTCTTCAAATATTTTCTCAGTCCCTTTCTTTTTCTCTTCTTCTTCTGGAACCCCTATAATTCGAATGTTGGTGCGTTTAATGTTGTCCCAGAGGTCTCTGAGACTGTCCTCAGTTCTTTTCATTCTTTTTTCTTTATTCTGCTCTGCAGTAGTTATTTCCACTATTTTATCTTCCAGGTCACTTATCCGTTCTTCTGCCTCATTTATTCTGCTATTGATCCCATCTAGAGTATTTTTCATTTCATTTATTGTGTTGTTCATCATTGTCTGTTTCATCTTTATTTCTTCTAGGTCCTTGTTAACTGCTTCTTGCATTTTGTCCATTCTATTTCCAAGATTTTGGATCATCTTTACTATCATTATTCTGAACTCTTTTTCAGGTAGACTGCCTATTTCCTCTTCATTTGTTAGGTCTGGTGGGTTTTTATCTTGCTCCTTCATCTGCTGTGTGTTTTTCTGTCTTCTCATTTTGCTTATCTTACTGTGATTGGGTTCACCTTTTTGCAGGCTGCAAGTTCGTAGCTCCCGTTGTTTTTGATGTCTGTCTCCAGTGGCTAAGGTTGGTTCAGTGGGTTGTGTAGGCTTCCTGGTGGAGGGGACTAGTGCCTGTGTTGTGGTGTATGAGGCTAGATCTTGTCTCTCTAGTGGGCAGGTCCACGTCTGGTGGTGTGTTTTGGGGTGTCTGTGGACTTATTATGATTTTAGGCAGCCTCTCTGCTAGTGGGTGGGGTTGTGTTCCTGTCTTGCTATATGGTTGGCATAGGTTGTCCAGCACTGTAGCTTGCTGGTCGTTGAGTGAAGCTGGGTGCTGGTGTTGAGATGGAGGTCTCTGGGAGATTTTCACCATTTGATATTATGTGGGGCTGGGAGGTCTGTTCTTGGCGAGTGTTCTGAAGTTGGCTCTCCCACCTCAGAGGCAGAGTCCTGATTCCTGGCTGGAGCAGCAAGAGCCTTTCATCCACTCAGCAGATCTGAACAAAATCCTTAACTTTCTTGTCCTCTCCTTTAAAGGGACTGTTATTTCTTTGAATGAATCACCATTCTTTTCTATGAAATTACTTGAATTTCAGTTTCTTCGTGGCTTTTAGTTTTAGTTGATCCTGACTTGCTGTTGCTATCTATTTTTCAGTCCACTTCTTTTGTCACCGCGGGACCGTCGCGAAGCCCATACGCTTCCGCAATACCCGAGCACTCTCACTACCTGCGCAGCCAAGTCGCCGCGCGCCGCCCTGTAATCCATTGTTTTATATAGAGAATTTCATGTGTGTGCACATGTTTTTGTCATTTTTCTAGCCATTTCTCAGCCTCCTTCATTGTATCCTCCATGATTTTTCCCAGTTTTACAGTTACTCCTCATACTAACCCATATCCTTGTTGTTCTCACTCATGACCACAGCACAGACTACCACCAATGTATGATAACTCTCAAATCTATACCTGTGTCTCTGACCTCTCGTCTGAATTCTTGATTCATAATATGCAGTTCCCTGTGGAAAACCTGTACCTAAATGTCCTAGAATCCTGAAAAGACAACATGTACAAAATTGACCTGGTTTTTCCCAGACTCTCATCATAGTCCTTGTAATTGTCACCAGAATTGATTTATTTTTTCTAGCCATTGACCTAAGAATCCTCTTAGAACCTTCCTTTTCCCATTTCTCCACATTTAATTAGTACTATGTTCCTGTGAATCCAGCAGGAAGCAGATGCCAAGACAGGATGAGATGTTCAAGAGATTATTGGGGGAAGTGCCTGTGAAGGATAAAGGGAAGGGAGCAAGAGTTTATATGAAGAGCCTTTAGACTGCAAAGCAGATCTCTCCTCTGTGAGGAGAAGGGGAAGGAAGATTGAGTAGGAAGACAAGAAAGTTCCAAGCAGGAGAGGAGAGTGCTCAAGACAGAGTCTCTCCTTAGAGGCATTCTATATCTTACAGGAGTCTTGCATCCTATAGGAATGGCCTGCTCTGCTGCCCCAGCCGTGCTCAGTCGTTGGCTGGGAGCAGTTCATGGGAAGCATGACCTTGTCATGAATGAAGTGGTGGACCTAGCAGGATGGATGCTGGGGCCATCGGTCAATTATACTCCATACGCTGCAGGAGATTTGAGAGAGGCATGTTCACAGCTGCCACTTTCCAAACCCTACCCATTTAACCTCCTAAATATCTATCGTGCTTCTTTCTGATCTGTTCCTTTGAACATGGCCTCATCATCTTTTTTGGGGTGGAATGTTAACTGTTCTCCCTGCTACCACTCTTGTCTGCCTTCCTCTCTAGTCCATTCTCCAAGCTGCTAACAAAATGCTCCTTTTCACATGCAGATTTAATTTGGTAACTCCCAGCAACCAGATTACGATATTTCAGTGGACACTCGGGGATAAAAGCCAAGCTTCTTAGCATGGAAACAAAGATGTACCAAAATTCTACTGGTCCTGTATAGCTGCATCTGTCAACATTACCTCTCCAGAAATGTACGGTGTAATCCACTGACTGAATTTGTAATCCCTCCAATGCATTTTCCTCAATTCCATGCCTCATGCCTTTGCACACACAGTTTCATCTGCCTAGAGTGTCCACCCTTTCACTGTCTCACCTTGCCCCATGGCCTCATTATTAAATGCCACATGGCTCAGTATATTCTCCTACGCCCACAGTTCTTGTCTTGGCTGTGCAGTGGATGGAGAGCTTTGAAAACAAAACTGAGGCATGGGTACTAGGCCCAAAGATTCTTATTTAGTTAGCCTGGCTTCTTTTCCTCAGCATAGCATTTTTGAGATTCATCCATGTTTTATGTATTAGTAGATTGCTTAAGTAATTACTGGGTTGGTGGTAACTAAAGAGACATGTTTGTGGGTTTTTTTGAGTAATTAGTGAGTATACATGCTGTTGAGTTAGAGTAGTTGCTAGATTCCTTTTGCCAATAATGCTATATTGAAAGCAGTTTGAAAATTAAGTATTTAGGTGGATCATTTGAAATAAAAGTTTAGCAAATAAAATTGGTTGTTTGAATGCAACTGATTAAAAAAACCCCAATTGTTTCTCTGAATTATTTTTTCAGAACATTTTGGAAATTTCTGTGGAAATGTCATGTACACAAGACAATTAAAAACTACTGATTTGGGCTTCCCTCGTGGCGCAGTGGTTGAGAGTCCGCCTGCCGATGCAGGGGACATGGGTTCGTGCCCCGGTCCGGGAAGGTCGCACATGCCGTGGAGCGGCTGGGCCCGTGAGCCCTGGCCGCTGAGCCTGCGCGTCGGGAGCCTGTGCTCCGCAGCGGGAGAGGCCACAGCAGTGAGAGGCCCGCGTACCGCAAAACAACAACAACAACAAAAAACCTACTGATTCTATTTCCTTCACAAAGGAAAAAAACATTTATTTAAGAGATTTGGCTCTTAGGAATGTCTGAATTCTTGTCCCGCATAAAAAGGATATGAGGCAGTAGACTTGGCTTTGCCTCCCGAGGGCCTGCTTTCGGCTAGAGTTGGGCACTGGAACCAAGAATAAGATGGAGAACAAGGGGACCCCCAGCAGAATGTGGGGCAGCCTGCATCACTGAAACATAGGTCATATGGGCCAGAGCAGAAAGGCAGAAGCCAGGTATGAGTGTGTGGGAAGGGGTATCGGAGGAAGAGATCTCAGTGGAGCAGAGGAGAGAGCCTCTGGGGTCATAGCTACAGGCCTTTCATAGACAGCTGTGACTTGACTGTGAGTGGGCTGTGAATTGGGAATATCCTCAAAGTGTTTCAGCTATTCCTGCGGGAAAACAATCAAAACAGCTGAAATGGTAGCAACAACCAAACACATAACTAAATGCCACTTTCTAGAGTGGAACAAGAGGACTCCTCATATCTGGAATGATTAGTAGACTATCAGAGAAATTTTTGAATAACAAGGCGAAACAGTCTTAAAAGCATCCAGACAGAAAACGCAAGTTACCTGCAAAAGAAAGAAACTATCCTGGCCTCAGTTTTCTCTTTTTAAAAATGAAGGGCAACAGGAATGGAGCAGCATCGACATCGTCATGAAGGAAGGGGCTGTACATAGCACAGTTCTTGTTTATGTAGGGTACCAGGAGAGATTTCCAAATATGCAAAGATTTGAAAAACATTTCACTCACTTGTACTACTGCAAAGAAAATTACTTGAAAATATGTGTAGCCAACTGAAAGATGACTAAAATGTAAGACTTTATGAGAAAGTATGCTATAAAAGATTGACGATAAGCATCAGTGTCAGTTAAATACAGAAATAGGTCAACAAATCTATGGTAGGCCACATAGGAAAAGATAATTTATATAGGTTACATTCCCTTTCTACAGTGTAAAAAACCAAGTCAAAACAACAAAAAAACCTTGCATAAAGAGCCTCCCCAGCAATGTGTCAAATGCCTTATAAAAAATTACAACCTGTCATCCAATAATCCTTTCCCTGAGCTAGCCTAAAAAACAATCTGTGATACAGACAATATATATGCAAAGATGTTTGTCACATCATTATTTATTATAGTGAAAATCTGAACCTAAATATTCAGCAATTATAGAATGGGTACCTAATTACACATGCATTTGAAATAACTGGAGAAAAATCATAAGGCAGAGTATGGTGTGAGATAGGCAGGCATCTGTTCACAAAGGATATTGACAGTGTGATTTTCCTGGGCTTGCAAACTGCTGATCCAGCCTACCAGCTTCCCTGGGCAAGGCCATCCCTCTTTCACACTTAAAATCTCTACTCTCGGAAGGAGTGTGCAACAGTCATTCCTGTTTTTCCTAATGGCTAATTTAAACCCTGCTTGTAAATTTCTCCCCAACAGTGAATTTAAACTGGTTCCAGTGTTCATTATTTTTCACCCAATTCTGTATATCCAATCCATCTAGAAGGAAATACAAAGAGATTGTTATTGAGTTCTTCGATCACAAAATCTTCACAGGAAGGAGATTTCCAGAAACAAGGGATTGAATAGTATTGGCACACAAGTACTTATTTATGTCCGACAAGTATTCACTGAAAATTATTTGAATATATCTGGTGAAGAGAATGCTGTATCAGTAAAGTTTTGAGAAGTTCCAGAACTGGTGTGGAAAATTACATGATTGTTCAGCAAATGTTCATTCACTGCCCAATGCCCCCACTTCTTTGGGAGGAATATCTTCCCTGTACTGTTGTTGATGGGTTTGGCTATGTGACTTGTTTTGGCTGATGGGGTGTTAGTGAGAGGAAACTAGCAGAGGTTTGAAATGTACTTGTGAGTTTGGATGTAGTCTTTCAACTTTTGCCATGAAAATTACAAGCTTGGGTAGCCAGCCCAAGAGGAATGAGAGACCCATAGAGTAGATCTGGACCTATTCTACAGTTGGCACCAAACACAGCCAACACAGTCCAGATCAACCAAATTCCATCAACTTGAAGATGTGTGAACAAGAAATACATGCTTGTTGCTGTAGGTCACTGAGTTTGGGGATGGTTTCTTATGCAGCATATAGTGGCAGTAGCAAACTGATACAGTTTTGTCTGTAAACTTGGAGACAAAACAGTGAATTAAAAAAATATATTGTGAAAAATATTAGTACTTGTCAAAGATGAATATAATGTTACTCAGGAAAAAAAATTTAGGAGTAATAGTCAAGTATATTCAGAGGCTAAGCTCATGAGAGATGGAAAACAGAGGAAATAAAAAAAGAGATTATTCAGAATCTTAGTGCCATGAGCGGTTGAGTGGTTAAAACGCTTGTAACAAAACCCTCTAAAAGTTGGAAGGAAGTGGAGTAATACACATGGTCTATATTTTGACCAGGTTGCTTTATATGTTTGGGTCTCTGTTTTATCTTCTGTAAAAGGGGAGAACAACAGTGGATAAGCTGTTTCAGGGAGAGGCCACAGCAGTGAGAGGCCCACATACCAGGAAAAAAAAAAAAAAAATACAATTTCTGCTCCTCATGGTTCAAAATCCAGAAGGAAAGATAAGATATGAAACATTCCCGCAGCAGTCTGTGAGTTCAAGGATGGGCAGGGACTGTATCTTATTTGTTGTGGTATCCTAAGTGATCCAGCATCTAGTAAGGATTCACAATTCTATGGAATCAACCAGTAATTTGCACATAAACAACTTAAAACAAAGCTAAGCATTACACTTGGTTTTTTCTTATTTAATCCTCACAACAACTCTCTGAGGGAGCAACTATCAAATGATGAAATTGAGGGTTGGAGAAGCTAGGGGAATTGCCCAAAGCTACACAGCTAGTGTATATGGTAGTGTGGATCCAGAATTCAGGTTTTTAATCACTTTTTTTCTTATTATTGGGTTGGCAAAGAAGTTCGTTCAGTTTTTAACATAACATCTTATGGAAAACCCCGAATGAACTTTTTTGGCCAACCGAATATCTTATTGAGTGTTACAAGTTGCAAAAAGATATAGCTAAATTGTTGTAAGGGTTAAAGAAGGAATTATTCCAACTAGGGAAATCAGTAGAGGTATCAGAATATAGATGATTGCCCTGGGCACTGTAGGATGGAGACAATTCTGAGGGATGGAAGCAGGATCCAGACCCGTACTATCCCGTAACCATGAGCACGTGCGAAAATTGAAATTTAAATTCATTAATGTCAAATAAAATTAAGAATTCAGTTCCTTAGTTGCACTAGCCACATGCCAAGCGTTCCGTGACCACATGTGCTTCTGGCTATCATATTGGTCAGCACAGAATTGTAGAGCATTTCCATTCTCACAGAAAGTTCTATTGGAGAGAGCTACTCTGGACAGAAAGGACTATAAAAACCAGTTTTCACAGTGAGAAAACAGCAAAGGCAGCAAGAAAGCAAAGTTCAGGTCTGTTCAAAGAAGATTAAGGTGTTGAGCTTGGTAAGAGTATAAAGTCCACATCAGTATGTAGAACATGATAAGTAAGTGCCAGATATATTTTGGCTGATCTTGAATGCCAGCAAGGAGAATTTATGTGCCTGGAATGCAACAAGAAATATGGAGGATTTCTCATCAAGGAAATGATATTATTGGATCTGTTCTGGAAGTGGTTCATAGAGCTAATGAAATAGTGAGAACCAATGGTTGGAAAACTGATCATGAGGCTATGGAGCTTGGCATGGAAAAGCTGAAAGGAGGTGAGAAATTTAAGGTGGAACCTCTATGACTTGATATGCTGAGGAGGAAGGGAAAAAGAATTTTGAGTAACTGGGAGAACGGTGGGGGCATGGTCAGAAATACAGAAATCAGGAGAAGGATGGGGTCTGTTTGGAAGGAAAAAAGAGTAAATGCAGTTTTGAACATGTTGAATGTAAGGTTCTTTTGAGACATTTATCTGGAAATGTCCATGAAGCATTAGGAAAATTTTCCAAATTCTTTCCTTATTTTCACAGAAGAATCAATGGCTGGCCTGTGAAGATGAGACAGAGGAAGTCATCACTGGCAGGAGGACCAATATCCAAAATGGCAGGAGTGGAGTCCAAAAAGGTGCCAAAGTCAAGAGAAGCAGGTATGAAAGTTGAAGTAAAAAGCCAAGATTTGGGGCCATGACTAAAGTAGTCTAGTTTGTCCCTTAAAGCTTTGGAATATTGTGCACTTTTTTAGTCCTGCTGGTGTAACATCATTCCCCAAATAGGCTACTACTAGAAAAGTTCCTAAAAGTATCAATTTCACATTGTTTGCTAACATCTTAGATGTTTGTGATAATACAACAATAACTTTAGTGTCTATGAAGTGTTATCAGAAATTCATATAGGATTCTCCTAAATTTTTCTATGGACTTTCATACATGATACAAACTGTTGGTATGTTTCGTTGAAGCAAAAGCCTGGTAAGAGTTTTAAACTATCAATCCTACTGTTTCAAGTATCACAGAGAATCATGAGGGCTCCCTTCACCTTGGTGTTAGTAGATTTCAGTATCCCTGGAGTGATTCTCTTTCATAAGAATTTTCCTGTTCACCATTTAGATTTCATTAGTGTAACCGGTAGTGGAAGGAAGAAACCAACAATGTAATTTAAATGAGAAAACAGAACCCAGATGGTAAGATAAAGTTCTATGTATTTGTCCAGCTTCATGAGCAGAGACAGGAAGAGGTAAAGATCTTTCTATCTTTCAGAAGATATTTCAGTCTTTGTCACAAACTGAGACAAGGTACTTTTGACAACCAAGTTTTCAGGGAAAAATAACGTAAGATAAAAAGATTGGTACTAACTCAGAATTTTGAAGTTTTACACAGTGGATTCCTGAACCTAAGGAAAGTTTTCTACCAGACCTCACTTTGTATTATTGAATTTATAAATGCTGATTTTGTTCAGTGATTTAGTTGTTTTAAA
Organism: Lipotes vexillifer; assembly: GCF_000442215.2. NCBI lineage: Eukaryota > Metazoa > Chordata > Mammalia > Artiodactyla > Lipotidae > Lipotes > Lipotes vexillifer. The sequence continues at coordinate 89,885 of NW_006774324.1, read as the reverse complement.
AGGTTAAATGCTTGTAATTTATACACTTCCCAAGGCTGTAATTACTAAAAAGCCATTGAAACTCCTTCAGTTAGAGAATTTTTAATGAGTCGATGCATGATCCTCCTCTCTGATATCTTGAACTCAAAGGGAAGGAAGCAGGTGCAAAAAAACACGAGATAGGCCAACTGAGTAACCTCTAGTAGAATCAGGATTGAAATGCATACCTCCCAAGCAAGATGGACTTGACAGCAAATGGAAGATAATTAATAGGAAGAGGAAACCTTGATGGTGTTGAGAAGCTAGTCATTAGCTATAGCAATTAAGTGCAGTTGTCATTACTCACAAAAGGGTAAGATATTTTACACAAGCAACGATTATTCAATAAAAGATAATTTTCTCTCGTGATTATGGTTGTGTGACAGGTTGTGTGCCATAGATCAGCTAAGATAAAGTGAAAATGAGTAATTGTCTCAGCAGCTGTATTTCAAAACACATACCTTCTACCACAAGACTAATGTTGACAGCATCTATCCAATCCCACATATCCAAAGGAAAAGTGAACGCATTTTACTCTCATCCCAACATGTGGCCTACACAATGTTAAACATACAGGTGCCTGAAAAAGGCTGTTTTTCATTTAAATAATGGAGAAACTAGAATTCTTCTACCTTTAGTATTTTGATCTGAAGTTGGGCTTTTCACTTCTTACCTTAATTCTAGCAATATAGTTAAGTGAAGACTGAAAACAAGAACTTACAGAATTGATCTAAAGTGAACTGTATTTTTCCATTAGCACAACACGTAATTGAAAGTTTTTCTTGACTGCACATAGATAGCTGTGAATATGCCATAAAAGCAAAGATGAGCAATTACGATAACAAGGTAGATTTAGTTCCATGTTGAGAGTTCATGTGTAATAATGCTTATGTAGCAAATTACAGGGAATATATTCTAAGATTTCTATATTCTATAGATTTCTAAGATTTCTATATTCTAGAAATCTATAGATTTCTAAGATTTCTATATTCTAAAATTCAGAAACAATTTTTGGACTTTTATAATCTATTTTACTAGCTTTAAATAAGTAAATGAATTATGCATCAATTGACACATCTTGAAATGCTTATACAGTATTTTGTCTACTTTGTTGAAACATGATTAGATAAATCAGCTTTGAGTTCCTCTGATTTATGATTTCAGCTGTTTACAAATTAAAATTCATTAGAAATGGGGCTAATTTTTTTAAAATTAATTAATTTGTTTTTATTTTTGTCTGTGTTGGGTCTTCGTTGCTGCACATGGGCTTTCTCTAGTTGCAGCAAGTGGGGGCTACTCTTCGTTGCGGTGTGCGGGCTTCTCATTGTCGTAGCTTGCCTTGCTGCAGAGCATGGGCTCCAGAGCGCAGGCTCAGTGGTTGTGGCTCACTAGCTTAGTTGCTGCGCGGGCATGTGGGATCTTCCCAGACCAGGGATTGAACCCATGTCCCCTGAATTGGCAGGCGGATTCTTAACCACTGCGCCACCAGGGAAGCCCTGGGCCTAATTTGTATATTGTAAAATCAGATTTAACTATCTACATGCCAGCTATTATAATAGTAGTCTTGATTTTATAAAAGACTCTCGCATGGTGGTAAAGAGAACATCATATGGAGGAAGGCTGCCTGAGTTTGAATCCCTGCTCCTCTAATTATTAACAATGAAATCTTGGTCAAGTCATGCCTAATTATGCCTCTGTTTTTTCCCTCTGTAAAATGAGCATAATAAAAGTACTTACCTTACAAAGATGTTGTACCAAATTAGCTAATATATGTAAAACCATTAGAATAGTACCCATTACAAGATAAGAGCTATAAAAGTCTCACCTTACATTATTGCAGTTCTGCTTCATATTATACACAGTTGGAGGCCAATACATGAGCAACAAATGTACGAAAAAAGATTGCAAGAAGTTAGATTTTGATACTAATAAAATAAAAATCTTATAAGATATACTTTGTAAAAAAATTAAGATTTCAAGAAAGCTCTCAGCTACCAAAAGAAGCACTATATCTAATCATTCAAATAACTTATTAAGACTAATAATTCCTTCCCCCAACTATTTAGTCACTAAAAACCTTTCCTTTAAGTTTTTAAAGTTTTCACACTTAAAATTCATGAAGACTAAGTTAAGCTGACTTACTTGAGAGTTTCTATTATATTATAAAACCAGTCATATGAAGAATAAAAAAGAGTACTTTAAATAAAGCAGTGGATAATATCCAAACTTTTAATTAGCTGTGATAATTGGGAAAATGTATCCTGGATAATTAGTGTTCACAGAAAAGTCTAAAAGCTCATTTTATTTAAGTCTCTTCTGTTTCCAAGTTTTTAATTTATTTTTGGTTGGAACTTCAAACTAAAAACAAAGATACAGCTACTTCTCTGTTTTACACTTTTCTACCATGATTTTTATTAGCAAAGATAGAAATGGCCAGGAAGTAAAGCTATGTGAGTTTTCGATGGTCTGTAATGATTGAATGATCTCCGAAATACATTGAAATTGGCTTCTGAAAACAAAGTTTGGGCTGATACGGACCTTAGTGTGAGTCTTGGCTATGCCATTTAACAGCTATTTCGTTTTGCACAGATTATTTAAACATTGTCAGCCTCAGTTTCCTCCTATGTCAAATAAAGATAATAGTATTTTTTTTCTTATGATTGAGATTTAAATTAGATGATAAATAAAAATACATAGTACATTTCTTGGCATAAATAGTTCAGTAATTGTGAGCTGCTATGGTGGTGGTGATGATGATGGGAATGATGGCTATTGGTTCTGCTCCACTAGCGCTTTGATCTTTAATCACTGATAGGCTTCCCTATTCTAATGTTTATTTCTATTTCTCTAAGTGTTCTTTCTCCTTTACAGGACCTTTCTCTATGTACCTCTTTTAAATAAATATTCCTCAAAGATCTGTCTGGTTTCTATTCAACTTCTCACAGTGCAATCTCTCCCAAGATATCTAAAATTCTTTACATCCTTAGATATTTTTTTCAGGTGGTTCAAAGGCCCTCTCTCTGGCCCTGACTTGTCTCCTGAGTTCCTCATCTGATTGGTAAACTTTGCAGAGATGTCCCACCATTATTGCAACCAGTGATGCAATAAAGGCTCTCAAAACAAATTCTTTGTAAGCATTTGCTAATTTCTATAGTGTAAATACTCCCATTATGACCTCCTTCAAGCTACTATCTTTTTTTTTTTTTTTTTTTTATTGGGGTATAGTTGCTTTACAATGTTGTGTTAGTTTCTGCTGTACAATGAAGTGAATCAGCTATAGGTATA
>NW_006774324.1:79882-86386 GCF_000442215.2 Lipotes vexillifer | reverse complement strand
CCCGCGTCTCCTGCATCGGCAGGCGGACTCTCAAGCACTGCGCCACCAGGGAAGCCCCAAGCTACTATCTTAACATCATTGAATGCAGACTTGGCAGAAGATGTGCGTGCTGGCTCCAACACAGCACTGGACTTTTCCCCAACTTGTAATGCCCCAAATCAAATTCATCATCTTTGCTCCAGTCCTAGTTAATAGCACTTTATTCACCAATTTATCCAGGCTAGAAACATCAGTCAGCCTTAATGGAATATGAGGTATTCCTCAATTGTCTTTTGCATACCCCTGTGGCTTAGCTGGTGCTGCCGGCTCCGACTGGACTGTCTCACATACTCATTGTGGAAACTCTTCTTTAAGTCTGAGCTCAAACATTGAACCCTTTGAAAGCCTTCCTCACTTGACTCTCCAGTTAGAAGTAGTCATTTTTTCCTCTGTAATCTCACTAAGCGTTTTTTTTCTTTAAGTAGAAACATCTAGAGTTGGTTCATTAAAAGCAAACCCAGATTTCTCAAGGTGAGTAAAGAAAGAAGAGCTTCACCTGTAGGGTGTGAAGATGGATCTGAAATTCTGAGCTCTGATTTGCAGTCATTCACCTTCCTCTCAGGAGAATTTCAAATGGGTTACAGCCAGCAGTGTGGGGACCTCAACAGGGATCCTTTCCCTTTAAACGTCTTAGTCTGAAGATAGATTTTTTACTTTTTTCCTTAATTCTGTCAACACAGTCCAATCAAGACTGGAACTTTAAAACAAAGCATTCAAACAAACTCAAGAGAAACAGGAAGGAAACAAAGGGCAATCAGACCATGTGGCTCACTCCAACTTGAAGGTTTGAGCTTATAAATAAAGCTAATCTTTCAGAAGCATTCATTTATTTTTAGTTTTTGTTATGCTAATTATAGTCTTCACCAAATACAGTATAAACTTCTATCTGCTACGGCAGTGTTTTACTTGTCTCTAAACAGGTCATGCTGTAGCGCTGTATTATGTATAATACATAACCTAACTCAACAGGTTGTGAGTACAATTCATGAATGCATGACATGAGAACTCTGATTTCAAAGTTTACCTTGAGAAGACTGTGACAGGTAACAGAATATTAATATGCCACTATGATGTGAATGTCCATATGTAAACTTTTGTGACCTTGTTTGACCTTAAATGGCATATAATAAATAATTTTATTTTTGCTTCTTTCTATGCTTCTTCTGAAGAAAAATAAATCGATCAATGTACACTATTCAAAACACACACTAATCTATTAAAGGGAGATAACTTTTAGCCTCTCTTTGTCCTTCCAGAAACACTGAGAGCTATGACTTTGTTTTCCCATCCTTAATCTGAAGGCAATTGCTTCTGAAGAATCCAACCTCAGATTGACATTAGGATTGTAGAAGAAGTATTTGTCCTTTGAACTTTATTTCAAAACATCTGAAAGCGTAGATGGTATATTTTTCTTAACTGCAGAGCCTTGAACTTCTGGGACAAAAGAGGAAGAGTGTTGTAGCAAAAACTGTGATTAATCCTTAACCTAGAAGACAAACTGGCCAGACATGGATGCATGTGCTAGTTTAGCTTGTTCAGACTTGCTACTCGTTGCATAAACACTCCCATTCTGTCCATCAGATCCACCCACCTCTCTCTAGTAGGAACCAGTGAATCATGCTGAATCCTGAGTAGGCCATTGTGATCTTTACCTTTTCAATGTCTATCTATTGCTTTTGCCTCTGATCGCCTTTTCTTTGCCTCCTGCCTGTTTGCCTGACATCACTGTCTACCAGGCATCTGGATAGGGAAATAGGTTTAGAAGGAGATTTAGAATGGAGTGGTCTTTTGGAAATCATTAGGCAAGAATTCAGGAGACCTGGTTTGGTTTTAGTTCTAACTGCTTTTGAGTAGCTATTGACCTTGAATAAACCCCATTATGTTTCTGGATATAATTTATAAAATTATTGAATTATTTTATAAATATAAATATTTATAATAATAAATATAATATTTATAATATAAATATTATAAAATTATAAAATTATTGAATAGTATTCATGAATTTGTACTATTCTTATATGTTAAGGTTCTATGTAGGTTGCTTTTTTTTTTTTGCAGTACACGGGCCTCTCACTGTTGTGGCCTCTCCCGCTGTGGAGCACAGGCTCCGGACATGCAGGCCCAGGGGCCATGGCTCACGGGCCCCGCCGCTCCACAGCACGTGGGATCCTCCCAGACCGGGGCACGAACCCGCGTCCCCTGCATCGGCAGGCGGACCCTCAACCACTGCGCCACCAGGGAAGCCCTGTAGGTTGCTTTTTTAAAGACTAGACTTTTAGTGATATATACAATGCACTAATAAGCACAGAGGTAGATATAGTACAATAACAAGAAATTAACAGGATCAAAACAGTTGATAGGGGAAGAGAGGAAAATAGGGAGGAAGATATAGACCTAGGTACAGTGATGGGTAGCCTTGCCTTCCAGATTTGTCAGTAAAATTAATTTTGCACGAAGGAAATGGTGTTAAGGGGCAGAATGTGCTGGTAATTTATAGTGTTAGTTATAGACATTGGTCGGTTGCTATTTTACACTGATAATGTCTGCTTCAGTGTTTTACTTTTAGTCTGTGTCTTTTGCTTCACTTTTTATTTATAATTTTTCTTTACAATTAAAAAACTTAAAACATACAGTGAAGAAAAAGTATAAAATAACAATTATACCATTACCCAGAATCATTTTGTCACACTTTTGGAATTCTAATGTTTACTTTTATTATTTTTACATGATGTATGTATTAGTTTGTGTTCTTTCAGAAGAAGATCCTAAGGCAATAATTTGAGTGCAAATAGTTTATTTGAGTGGAGCAGGGGACACCAGCAGGGCAGCTGGATAGTGGGAGAAGGGAAAGCAGCTAAGAAAGACTACTTTGGTCAGTCCATTTCTATGGTGGGTAACTGGAATTCATCCCTTGGAAAACTCTGGAAAATGGTAAAAAGACACAGGTCACAATGATCTTGCTGAAGTTCAAGGGGGCTGGTTTTAGGGCTGCCGGGAGTGGATGTTAATCTCTCAGTGCCTCTGGATCATTTTCCATGTGTAGAAGGGCTACAGTAGCCTTCCACAGTTGAGCGGAAATGGCACTTGGGCACAGAAATGTGGTCAATGGTAGTAGGGAGTCAGCTGGAGCACACAAAAGGGTTAGACAGATGTGGGTGGAGTACAGACAATGTCTATTATATCACCGAGTTTTTTAGGTAAATCAATTAATTATTTTATAAAGATGAAACATGTTTACCTTAGAAAAATTAAAATGATGCAAATATTTTTAAATCATTCTAAATTTTACCATCTGGTAGTAGTCATCAATATGTTTAGATGAACACCATTCTCATTAAATAAGTAAGTGTGTGTGTGTGTGTGTGTGTGTGTGTGTGTGTGTGTGTGTGTGTGTGTGTGTGTGTGTGTGTATCCGTGTGCATGTGCGCATATGTGTGTAGAGAGAGAAATTCAGTGAATTCTTCATTTCAGGAAAAATTTTTTATGTCGACTGAAAGAAAAATGCACAATGTAAAAGTTGCAAGGTAAGTTTCATTCTGGGACCTAATTGAGGACTATAGCCTGGGAGACAGCCTCTCAGGTAGCTCTGAGGAGCTACTCCAAAGAGGTAAGGGAGGTGCCACGATGTATATGAATTTTCTACTGGAAAAAAAATCATGCAGTCGAATATCAAAAGATTACTCCTAATCACAAAGAACAGACATCTCCAGTTAATTATTTTAGTGCTTTTCTAAGTATGGAAAGATGCAAGAATCTGGGGTCACTGAAGTTTTCCTTTGATATGCATCTTAACTATCTAGGGACCAGTATATCCAAAGCACAGAAGACCTGTTTTTCTTCACTGTGTATTCCCCTCAGGGTGCACTTGTCAGTAGGTAGGTGACTGCAGTGTCTTGTGGCTTGATTCTTGTAGAACTGGAATAGCCGGCAGCATTCTTTTCTTTACAGATACATCTGCTTTTCTTTGGTCAGATTCCTTATTTAAGGAGTGCTGTATAGTCATATGTTGGATTTTATTTGTCTTCAATATCTATTAGCCATCCTGTGATTGCTTAAAAATTTTTTTTGCCTCTTTCCTGTGCATTTATTAAAATTATCTCAAACTTTTCTTCTACATCAGTATTTCAATTTTTAGTGAAGTTTATTTTTTACTCTGCCTTCTTTAATTTACTTATATCTGTGATTATGTTTATAGCCTTCTTTTATTTTCTTAAATCTACACGTCCCCTTTTCCTCTATTTTTATTGCTCATCATCTTATCTTTGAGCTCTTGACTTCATGTTCTCACTAGGTTATTCTCTAAGGTAAGATCATTGTGATGAATTTTTTTGTGCTTTGAAGTGTGTTTTGTTTCACATTTTTTCCTTTGAAAGTCACATTCCTTTCTTGCTTGCTTTCTTCCTCTTTTCTGCATATTTTGTTTTGCTATGATATGTTTGCTTATTTGCCATGGTACTTTCTTTCACACTGTTCATAATTGAGCAGTTCTATTCAGACATTTTTTCTGAAATAATGCGAGTACACTCATGATTCTTCCTAGTGTAGCTGAACCAAGTTTCCTTTGCCCTTCTAGCTACTGTTTAAGAGATATTTTGTTTTCTATTCATTTTCAGTAGATGGATAGACTGGCAAGGATGGCATAAGAACTCAGTTGAAGTGGTATGCAGTCTTTATAATACCATGGCTCTGGTCTCTCTTCTGAGATGTCATTAAATGTGCTACAGAAGGAGTCAAACCATCTAGTTTGGTACATACATTCTTATGAGGGGCTATACTTGGGTTTCATACTATTTCCTCAATTCAGTGTGTTTACCTCACTTTTCTAGGATAGTAATAGTTCAGCTTTTTGGCTTCAGGATAAAAAAAAAAAAGTTAATATGTCAGTTTACTCTCTCTTAAATTCAAAAGTGCTTAGCTACTGATATTTTTCAAACTACATCTTTAGGTGGAAGAATACCCAAGAATTGACTGGGATAATTTACTTGTAATGAGATATATGCTTATATGCCATCCATTATGGTGCCTGTAATTGGGTGAGCCAGTTTTTGGTTTCTTTTAACCTTCATGACAGGTCAAAAGAGTTTGCTATACTACCATTTTAAGGCTTTGCTTGTTTTTTTCTGGCATTATTTTAGAAATGACCTTCAATCAGTCAATATTCAGACCTGTTTTTATTGAAATATAGTTGATTTACAATATTATATTAGTTTCAGGTGTACAACACAGTGATGCAATATTTTTATAGATTAAACTCCATTTAAAGTTATTACAAAATAATGACTATATTTTCCTGTGTTGTACTTTGTCGCTTATTTATTTTATACATAGTAGTTTGTGCCGCTCAATCTCCTACCCCTCTCTTGCCCCTCCTCCTTCCCTCTGTCTACTGGTAAACACTAGTTTGGTCTCTATATCTGTAAGTCTGTTTCTGTTATGTTCACTTGTTTGTTTTATATTTTAAGTTCCACATATAAGTGATAACTTAGAGTATTTGTCTTTCTCTGTCTGACTTATTTACTAAGTATAATACCATCTAGTTCTATCCACATTCCAAATGGCAGAATTTCATTCTTTTTTATGGCTGAGTAGTATTCCATTGTATGTATACACTACATCTTCTTTATTCATTCATCTGTTGATGGACACTTAGGTTGTTTCCATATCTTGGTTATTGTAAATAATGCTGCTATGAACATTGGGGTGCATGTATCTTTTTGAATTACTGTTTTCAGATTTATTCTTGAATGATACTAATAAATTATATAATTACAAATTTTAAAAATTCTTACAATACACGGAAAGAATTCTTGTACTGGAGAAGTTAAACTATCTGGGCATTATGATAATTTCCAGTTAATTTATTTTATAATTCTAAATAAGTATATTGTGATATACAATATGTAACTTAGAAATAGGACAATCAAAGATGACCTCTAAGAATACTATCAAACTCAATAAACATAGAATTAAACAAAAGGTATCTGTATCGGTCAAAATCCATAGCAGGTGGAAAAAAATAATTGAATAATATTTAATATAATAGTTAACAAAAAGACAAGGGAACAAGGGATTATGAGGCACCTTGACTCAGGGACTAGGAGCAGTGGGCTAGTGTTACGACCCCTAAATTGGAATGGGCAAGAGAAGGAAGGCTTACAGACGAGGTGTTGGCCATGTGAAGAGGCCGCACCTTACAGGGAGGAAAACATTCACAACTGAAACCTTAGAAACGGAGAGGAAGAGACTCTGATCCTTTTCTCTTTCCAACTTCTAATCTCTCACCAATGACTCCCATTGAACAAACCCACAGAAAACCAGAGGGCGGGAGGCCAGTGTTGAAAAGAGGAGAGGTTGATCTCCTGGGGCTTAGTAAGGCAGGAAAGAGTGGGGAATGGATCTGGAGGGACAAATGGAGGTCAGCCAGGACAACATCCTACCCTGACTCTGTCTTTAAAGATCATT
>NW_006774324.1:73141-79872 GCF_000442215.2 Lipotes vexillifer | reverse complement strand
ATCATTTAAAGAGCAGGAATGAGCTCTTTAGCTATAGAAGTAAGGGCCGTAATTTTCTGCATTTACATAAACTTACAAAGCGAGTCATGTGCAATTTGTAAAATGAAATTGTTTCATGCATGTTCTACATATGTAGGCACTCACATGCAGAGTTGTTCCTACTACTTTCATAGCTAACGTTTCTTGAGTGCCACATGCAAGGAACTTTTCCAACGGCTTTGTGTGCATTTACTCATTTACTCCTTAGTAGTAGGTACTATCATCCCCATTTTGCAGGTGAGGAAACAGAAGCTAAGCTAGGTTGCCTCAGGTTAATAACATGAAGTGGGATTCTAAACTGGGATGTAACTCAAGCATCTGGCACCAGAGCAGTTCACTGTAACTACCATCCCTACAAGAAGTCTATGCTGTGAGCACACAGACTCATCAGCTGCTTAATTTTGGAGTCCCCTGAGTTTTTGTGTCATTTTTATTACACTTGAGTAATAACTACTCAGTTGGCAAAGTAACTTAATCTGAAAGAAATGACCCACTTCCCAAACTCTGCACATAAAGTCTGAGAATCAGATTCCAAGATGTACTGTGTCAGAAGGGAACTTAGCCAATCCTCTCTTTAGTTGTGACCGGAACAGTCCCCTCTCTAACCTCATTAGCATCTTGCTGATTCATTTATTAGAACAGATGTAACTCCTGTTTTGTAAGCTTAAAAACCATCCTCCTGGGGCTTCCCTTGTGGCGCAGTGGTTGAGAGTCCGCCTGCCGATGCAGGGGACACGGGTTTGTGCCCCGTCCGGGAAGATCCCACATGCCGCGGAGCGGCTAGGCCCGTGAGCCATGGCCGCTGAGCCTGCGCGTCCAGAACCTGTGCTCCGCAATGGGAGAGGCCACAGCAGTGAGAGGCCCGCCTACCGCAAAAACAAAACAAAACAAAAAAACCATCCTCCTGAAATACTGCACAGCTCCTGAATGGTGGCACTATGAAGATATTTTGCATCAGATATGATTCTAATAGCCATGTATGGCAACTCTGTCACAGGGAAAGAAATCTAACTAAGTTTCTTCTTATGAAATGGAATAAAGAAATGGAGATTTTTGTAAAAGAAGTAATGATTTCAGCAGCTTCCGAGAGTGAAACTAGGAATTAAATACAATCACATAGAATTTCTCTCTTTAAATTGAAGGTCAATTTGTTAGTTAACCCAGGCTGCCAAAACAAAATACCATAGATTACATGGCTTAAACAACAGAAATACATTTTCTCACAGTTCTGGAGGCTGGAAGTTCAAGATCAGGGTGCATGGTTGGTTCTGAAGAGAGTTCTCTTCCTGGCTAGCAGATGTGCTCACATGGCCTTTCCTCAGTGTGTGCCTGTTCTTGAAAAGAGAGAAAGATCTCTTCCTCTTCTCATCAGGTCAACAATTCTATCCAATTAGAACCCCATCCTTACGGATGGAACTCATTTAACTTTAATTACTTCCTAAAAGCCCTATCTCCAAATATTGTCACACTGGAGGTTAGGGCTTCAACATATGAATCTGGGGGGACACATTCAGTCCATAGCAGAAAACTACTTTTTTCCCGACTAGATTAGTAACATAAAATTATTCTGGACTTTATTCAAGAATAATTTTATCACAGCACATTTATATTTAAAATAGAAATAATAACCCAAGAAAGTTTATTAAAAAATAAACCAGCAATTACTGCTTTATGAATTTCTAAGTGTAGGCCATAACATAGAATTCTATTAGCATTCTTAGCTTACTTCAAATTAAACTGATGTCATATAGTTTCTAAAATAGATTGGACAGGGGGCTTCCCTGGTGGCGCAGTGGTTGAGAATCTGCCTGCCAATGCAGGGGACACGGGTTCGAGCCCTGGTCTGGGAGGATCCCACATGCCACGGAGCAACTAGGCCCGTGAGCCACAACTACTGAGCCTGCGCATCTGGAGCTTGTGCTCCGCAACAAGAGAGGCCGCAACAGTGAGAGGCCCATGTACGGCGATGAAGAATGGCCCCCGCTTGCCACAACTAGAGAAAGCCCTCACACAGAAACGAAGACCCAACACAGCCATAAATAAATAAATAAATAAATAAATAAATAAATAAATAAATAAATAAATAAATAAAATAAAATAGATTGGACATGAAATTGCAAAGATAATATTTCCCTTAACGTTGCCTCCTTCCCCAGTCAATGTAAATGCAGATGACTATGGTAATTGGGGTGAGTGGGAGGAGGTGAAGATTATATTGTGTCCCTTCCTTTGGAGCTTCTGTTCTATTTGCTTAGGGCAGTGAATCAGGGCCACCGTTAACTGAGGGAAAAAATGATATGTTAGCGCATTTGTGTCAAAAAGACTTAAGGTTCAGATGAATACAATCAACCCACAATTCCCACCATCCCTCAAATGAGTTACTTCATTTGCCCACCTATAAGAGGCTTGGTGGTGTTTTTATATTACTTATATCCACTCTGAGTTCCTTTAGATATGGCACTTAACCGGATTTCTTAGGAACACTAATATCTGGGAGTAATAGGGTGCAGTGGCTTAGGGGCATAATTGCTCCAGGTCCTATACAATTCCAAAGACAGCCATACTGCCTCAGAAGTCTGGTTAGTGAAGAGATTTATGAGCATGGATAGTTGAGATACATTTTTACGTGACAAACTATGCCTTTCACTTAACAACTTATATAACTTTATGCAACCTTCTAGACTTCAATTTACTTATTAAAATATAGGTCTAATAATAGTACCTAATAGCATTATGGTATTATAAATATGTATATATGATGTATATTTATATCCACGTATGTATGTGTGTATCTGTCAAGAGGGAAAGATCATTTCATTTGGGACTGCTTAATAAGTGTTGGTTGTTTTTATTTCTTTTGAGTTGGGGTTATAATTTCTGTTTAAATCTCTTTAGGTAGATATTTTTATCACTGGTCCAATTTAATTAAATTTCTATGTATTTTTGAAGGGCAAAAGCAAGAATAATTTTGAAGTTATAGAAGAAAATATAAAATTAATTTATAAACTTGGATTGGGCTGGCAAATTAGCCAAGGTTGCAATATATGTCTTATCTGGCTCTGATTTCTTTAATGAGTAAAAATGACCTTTGAACATAAGACTGAATCTGAAATAAAATCACATGCTTTCAACTACAATATGGAAAATAAACTTATAATACTAAAATAAATCATCCCATTTTCTATTTAACAATGCACTTGATCACCAAGATGTTTTCCCCTTTTTTTAAATGGAGAAAGAATATGCTACATGACTATATGAATACTAAGAAAGCCCCAGTGACAGTCTCAGCTGTCATCATTGTCAGGCGGTCAGATAAAATGCTTTACAGTGCCCCTTGGATTACCTATTTAAACAATGAGATATGTACACCAACGGTGTACATGTTCAATACTGAAGGATTGCCATTGGTTGTAAAAGCAAATTCAAAATTATGATTTTAAAACAATCACAAACTGACAGAAAAGTTGGAGGTAACAGTATAGGAAACTTTTTATTTTCCTGAACCATTTAGGACAAGTTGCCAACCTGATATCCAATTACCCCAGAATACTATGATGTATTGACATATTTCTTACAAACAAGGACCTTTTGCTATACAACTATAATACAACCAGTGAAATCAAGAAGTTAGCACAAAAACATTACTAACATTTAATCCTCAGACCCCATTTAACTTTCACCAGTTGTCCCGATAATGACCTTTATAGTAAAAGGATCTGGCTTAGAATTACAGGGTACATTCCGTTGTCAGGTCCTTTTACTCTCCTTTTCCTGGAACAATCACCTATCTTTCTTTGACCATCATGATCTTGACACTTGAAATTTAAAGGCCAGCTATTTTGTAGAACGTTCTCATGTTTTGCAGAATGTTTGGGTTTGTCTGATATTTCCTCGTGTTTAGATTCAGATTGTACATCTTCGGCAGGAATATCACAGGAGGAATGCTGTGTTCTTGTTGCAGTTGGCACACAATTTTGATTAGTTCCATTACCAAAGAAGTTCACTAAATTAAGGTCGAGTCTGCAAATCTTCTCCACTATAAAGTTAGTTTTCATTTTAGTAATCAGTAAGTGTTGTGTGGGCTGGTGCTTTGAAACTGGGTTATTACTATCTTATTCCTCATCGAACTTTCAGCTTGTTCATTTATTTATTTGAATCTGCGTGGACTCATGGTTTTCTATATTATTCAGTGGGTTATAGTTGTTCTTTGCCATTTTTATTTATTTTGGTATCTGTATTCATCCTGATTGGGCCATGCAGGGACAGCCACTCCTATGGACACGCTCGTCACTCTCCTTAAGCTTTTACAGACCGCGCCCAGCTGCCCTTCTGCACAGATGCCCTTCCAATCCACTGGGGCTCTGGCACCCCGATCTGGACCACTGCAACTCCCTCAGACTGGCGTGGATGCCTGTCTCACTTTGTTCCACCTAATGGCTTTAGGAAGGAAAGGGTGAAAGGAGTGGAGGGAAGGAGAGGGAAAATGAGCCAGAGTTACAATTTTATAATAAGTAGTGTAGCTTCAAAATTCTGCAACTTAAAAAAAAAATTTTTTTTCCTCTGATACTTTCTCAATTTCATATAAGGAAAACATCAAGTCACGCTTAGGCAATTCAAATCTCTATTTGAGCATAGTGGTCAGATATTTATTTTAAATTTCTTTTAAATAAATCTTTGTGCTTGTCCATGGCTGCCTCCTGAGTCTGCATTAAAGCACATTGAGGGAGGAGCTAGTCCTTTGAAGGAGAGAAGACTAATGATGGATTTCTGAAAGGCTTCTTTCAGAAGCTTTACAAGTATGCAATTTAAAGTGTCTGTTCACTAAAGAAAATAATAGAGCATGGAATATATGAAAGATCTTTTTGATTATGGGTGAAAAAACATTCCCTTTTAAGGATATAGAACTGTTATTGTGAAACTGACTTGGGACCTGTACATTTTCTGCTGTTCAAATGTAAACTTTAACCCCGATCTGACCTCAGTGAGGTGTATACTGTTGAAGAAATCTGTCTACACACTTGGAGAAAATGTCCAGACAGGAGGGGGCCCAGCTGAGTGAACTCTGCTTTCTAAAGGCTCCCACTGCCTAAATGATCTGTAGGGCTATCTGGTATTCAAAACCTGTACTACCTTGTGATATCTCTTCTACTGCTGTTTCATATGAATTCTCCTGCATGTAAACATTTTATATGTTTCTGCTTTGCTTCATCAGCTAGGCTGTAAACAACTTGATTATACAGATGATACATTTAATGAATTTTTCCTGTATATCATCCAAAATAGCAGTAGGTGTGTAACTGTTTGTAGAATGAATCAATGAATCAATGGTCCAGTCCATCAATTAATTAACTCAAGTACCTGGCATTAACCATACTTTATAAACATTTTTCCACCCTAAAAGTCCAGGGGTTTGGGTTTTCAAGAGAGAAAAAAAATCTCTTGCTTTTAATGATCCCATTTTCATTGTTATAGATTCTGTAACTTAAAAGAAAAAAAACAGTTGTCTCCTGTATTTTCCCAATATCGTTTAAAGAAAACCATCATGCTGTCCTTAGGCAATTCATCCCTCTACTTGCACATATGATCAGAAATTGCTAGAGCAGGTGAGAGATTTCCCCATATTTGTAAAAAAGTCAAGGAACAATTTTAAAGTGGAATAGTCCTACTCTGCCCCAAGGAAAATGCTTCGACATCATCAGATATTTGGTACCGTTAATGGAAGAGCATTACCGATGTCTTGAGGCAGATACATAGCTTCCCCAATCACAGAGTTTGTCTGTTTTTTCAACTTGCTTTAGGTATACCAGTTATCTTTAACTAGGAGTTCAACAAATCTTAAGTGTATTGTTATTTCACTGGCGACAAACAGAACATCTCTCCAGAACATGAGTTAGGTATACCTTTCAGTGTCAGCAAATGCCATTTTGAGACAATGCTCTATTTCTCCTCCTGAAGACTAGAACTTTACACATATTTGGAAGGTGTTAGTGATAAGCAGTAATATGGCCTCTCTTAGATACAGCCTGAAGAAGGCGAGTATTTTACATAAAAATATTGAAAGTATAACAACAAATATTTTGTGCTGCTTCTTTCTAAACGTACTGTTTTACTATCAGTGTATACTAAAAACAGTAACTGCACAAGATGATGACTTGAGGAGTTAATATAAGAAAACAGAAATTACACCCCCATCACTTCCCTGCTTAGACCCTCTAACCCTCTTACCAGGGTCTATCAGGCCAGGCATCATGTGGCCCTCCCAGCCCACCGCTCCCTGAGCTCATCTCTTACTACTCACTCCTCTGTTTCTTGACCTGTTCCAGCCCCTAGGAGAGCCAAGCTAGTTTCTGCTCTTGTGCCTGTTCTTTCACTCTTCTATCTGCTTGGAACTGCTGGTAACCCAAGGTACCACTTGGTAGGTGTGAGGAGACTTTTTTTGTATCAGCTCCTTCCATCTCAAATAAATATGCACTATAACTAAACAGTAAAACCGTGTGTTTTCTCTTCAAAGGTCACTTCCAAGACAGTCCCCTCAAACTTCTTCCAACCAGATTGCCGCCTCTTTATAGGAATTCTGGAATCTACTGTCTAAAAGGTCTTCTCCTATTTCTCTGCAGAGCTGGCTCCACATCATTCAAGGCTCAGGTCAAATTCAGCCCTTCCGAGAGGCATAATCTCAGTTCTTCTTT
>NW_006774324.1:36815-73087 GCF_000442215.2 Lipotes vexillifer | reverse complement strand
ACTCTTTCCTTATTGTGTTCTATACTGTTTTTATTTTCTTCATAGTATGTGTAACTTTGTGAGATGAATTTATCTTCATTGGTGTCTACTCATCATTTCTATTTTTGCAGTAGACTGTAAACACAATGGGAGCAGGAATTGTGCCTGTTTTTTTCCCTACTATATCCCCAGCTCTCAGTGGTGGCTGATACACAGTAGGCACTCAAAATCTACCTACTGAATGCAGAAAAAATTGTTTCTTTGCTTGAAACAATTGGATACTTGGCCCAATTCTGAACCAGATGACTCTAGCAATCATATTTAGCAATCATATGACAATTTCAGCTGCCCTCTCACCAGTATTTCTTCAGAATATTTAAATCTTGCTCTATTTATAACAAGACACTTTTAAATAAAAACAAATGAGTAGGCTGGAAAACACAAAATTATATTTATTAGAGCTCCACTTTTGGACCCAATTAATCAAAAGAGGAAGTCAGTCAATTCCCCATCCCCTTTCTCAGGCTTGGTGAATAGCTCCACCATTTGCACCATTCATTGCTCAAGCTAGAAATTTGGGAGTCATATGAGGTCTCCCTCATGCCCTCCACCTTCAGTGAGTCCTATTGCTCATGCCTCCTATTAATATTTTCTGGTCATTCACAAGGGCACCCACTCAAAAGTTCTGGTCTCATCATGTCTCAACTAGTGTGCACCCAATATATTTTGTTGAATTTGAAATATTCCCTATTTGGTCTTTAAAAGCCAAAATTTTCATACTTTAAAATGTAGTTTAAATTTCTCATCTTTTTACAATATTTTTAAAGGAAGAGTCGTAGTGAAAAATCAAAGACAATTCTAGATATCATTGGTAAAAATGTACAAACCTTTAGGCAAATAGATGTCAAGTATAACTTAATTTTTAAGAAAAATGCAGGGTTTTTTTATCCAAAAGGTCAAAGAGATCTCTGAGATACATTAGTGTTCAAAGAATTTGAACGATTTTTCTAAATGGTATCAAATATCATTGCAAAAAAAGTTTAATTTAAGCTTTTATTTGTTATAGATTTGGAAACTGTGAAGTTTCTTCAGTTTTGTACTGAAGAACATCTTCTGCTGTTAGCAAGCAATGTAGTATTTTAAGAATTGTTGTCTAATATTCCTAAAACAAACAGTTGAAAGAGAAAATTACTTGAGGGTACTTTTCATGACAAAGGCAGACTTAATTTTAAGTAATATTGGAAAAAATAATCGTGGCAATATGGAGCTAAATGCACTATGGGAATTTGTTCAAGTGGTGTAATTAGGCAGCTTCATAGTATTATCACTTGCATATAATTAGGATCAACTCTAGTTTCACTCCAAATTTTTTTTAAAGCAATTTTGAAACTTCTAGATATTTGTGGTATTAAATATTATCATTTTTATTCACTTGCTCTTTTGGCAGATCAAAAGAGATGCATGAACACTTCTGATGTGAATTAAATATATAGAAGACAAGGAACTACTTGAAATACTTTACAAATTTACATTAAAATGAGCTTAAAAAATCCACTGTTGTCATTTCAATTTTTTTTTTTTTTTTTTTTTTTTTTTTTTGAAATTTACAAGGAGAGTTTACTTTTTAAATTGCTAAACGCCTAATAAAGTGAAAATTTTCTTATTATGGAGAAAAACTTCAATATAAGATTAATACTACTTTCAGTAGTTGATTTTAAAACTGAGGAGATGTGAAAAGAAACACAGCAATCTACAAGTTAAGGTTTGCTGTGCCATATAATGGAATTTGACAAGGCTGAAAAGATTTCAGTCCTAATGAGTACTGTATGAACGCTAACAGGAATACCATGGGGAATGGCTGCGCTTGCCAGAATTGGATTTTGAAGCAGCAGTAATAATATATCCTGGCAACCAGGGCCTGCCTGTTCTTTTAGAATTTGAGATTTGAACAACAGCAGTATAAACAAAGACATACTCAACAACATCACACTTCAGAATCAATACACTGTGCTACTTGACCTTTCAGGGCCACTGGTTCTGTTGACCCATCCCTGAGAACTCAATGTTTCTTAATATTTCATTCTTGACCCTCTGCCCTCTGGCTTACTTCCCCTCCTCTCTAATCCTCTCCTTATTGCTCAGTCCATCTCTTGTCTCCCTCGAAACTCATTCTCTCTCCTCATTTACCCCTGCTTGTAACTACTTTATGGGTTTCGTAGATGCCGTTATTTCCTCCTTCCCTTCTTTGCTTCCCTGGATAGTCTATCCTGGTCTCCTGAGTCCTTTTAGTTTGACTCCAAGCCTCTCAAGTTTCCCTCTCCCTACAGCTGATTCCATTGACCGTCTCAGGCAGCCTCTGCCCAATTCCACTTCCTAGGTTCCCAGCCTCACTCTCCAGCATTACTATTAATTGAGCACTTACTAAGTGCCAGAGTTTCAAATTAATGATCTCATTCATACCTCACAGGAACCCAATGAGATAGGTATCACTCGCTCTATTTTTGGATAAGAAAACTGAGGCTCAGAAAGGTTAAGTATCTTGCCCAATTTCTCATGCTTAATAATTGTCTGTGCTAGGATTTGAACCCAATTGAGTCTCACTATTAAACACCATAGGATATTAGCCTCCAATTTGTTAAGCATTCATACTACAAGACTTGCACTGACCTTATGCTGTGATTTTCTTCATTCTCACCTCACTCAAAAAGCGTAGTTTCCATCTTGTACTGGTGTCTGGGTTCCTCTGTATCTGAGTTTCTGCATTGTAACTCCTCTTCCTCTTAGCCTGGCCAAGGGAGACCAGGGAAAGTCGGGAAAGAGAAGGACATGTGAAGTCTAGCCTTTCTTTGCATCTTCCAAGTGTTTGATGAGCAGAGTCCTGTCTTGTAATGACATTTCAGGGTCTGGAAACCCAGGTATGAACTGACAGGTGTTGCCTCACAAATCAGCCTAGTAAAGTGGACAGACTATCTGCCTGACGCAAAACTGACTGGTAAATTGGGGAGAGGTCAATGTTAGACTCTTGGAAGGGACAGCTTCAGTCTTGGCACAAGTGTCCCCACAGAGCTTTGTGACAGAATATGGCAGCATGGCAGCATGGATTTTGTTACAACACCCTCTTCTTCCCGACCTTCCCTAACTCTCTCCTGATCTAGTCAGTTGGTGTCTCACGAGCTGGTTTCTCCTCTTGTGTCATGTCTTGGTTCGGACCTTACCCACACTCCTGGCTAGGTCCCTCCCTGGCTAGGTTTCCTCTTCATCTATCACTCCCATTGCATGCTTGACTTCACCATTCCAGTCCACCCCTGGCTGGCTGTCCTCACAGGTACCATGAGTTAAAACCTAGCCATCCCATAGATAATTTGCCAGCAATTGTGACAATCAACCTCGCTAGGCATTCCGCATGACCTGCCCTGCCCACATCTTCCTCACCCACGGACAACTCTTTTAGCCCTCAGCCTCCTAGCCTACCCTCCACCCTAAGGTTAACAGGCCAGTCTGTTAGAAGAAGACAGGCCTCTCTTCACCAGCCCTTGAAACGTATTTGCTAGCATCTTCCCTGCCATCTTCTCATTTGCACACATCTCCTTAGCGATGGTTTCCTTCTCATGCTTTTCTCATGATGTTCTCATCACATACAAATCTATCTAGCTTTGAGTAACTGTTTTAAAATCTTTTTCCTACTTTGAGTCTTGATGCTCTGAAAAGAGAGTCCCAGGTATGCTTCTCTCTTGCTATAGCTTCTGACCAAAACAAACAAACAAATAAACCCCACAGTATCATCTCTAATTTCTCAATTGCACACATTCTTTCTCTTTCTTTAAAGTGAACTTTGTACCGACAAAGGTGGCTACCTGTAACAATCACGGCAATCACGATATAAAACATCACAATCTTTAGCCCCAGAATTACCTTACGCAGCTTTGTCGCAGTTCCCTTACACCCACACAGTTCTGGCCGTAGGCAATTACTGGTCTGTTCTAGATCGTAATCTTGCGTCTGGCTTCTTTTTCTCAGCATAGCATTTTTGAGATTCATCAATGTTGTATTCGTGGATTGCTCCCTTTTGTTGCCAAATAGGCTCTGTCACAATTTGTTTTGTCATTCATCTGTTGATGGATATTTGAGCTATTTCCGGGTTTGACGATTCTCATTCTCTCTCTTTTTATTTAACAACTTTTATTTTAAGGTAACTGTAGATTCACATGCAGTTATTAAGAAATAATACAGAGAGAGCCCACGTACCTTTTACCCAGTTTCCCCTAAGGGTAACATTTCTATCGCTGCAAGAATCCCTCACGTTACCATTGTATAGTTATATTCATTTCCCAACTTCCCTCTTTAAGCCCTGGCAACTACTCATCTGATTTTCTCATCTCAGGAATTAGATAAATGGACTAATGCAGCATCTGACCTTTTGAGGATTTGTTTGTTTGTTTGTGTTACTTAGTCTTTTTCTATGGAGATTCATCCAGAACATTGGCTGCATAAATAGTTTTTTCCCCTTATTCTTGCTGAGTAGTATTCCATGACATAGTTTATACCACAATTTGTTTAACTAATCACCCACTGAAAGATACCTGGGTTGTTTTCAATTTTTGTCTATTATGAATAAAAGGTATATAACATTTTTGTACAGGTTTTGCTGTGGCTATGGGTTTTCATTTTTCTGGAAAAAATGTCCAGTGGACAATTTCTGGGTCATATGGTAGTTGCCTGTTTAGTTTTTTTTAAAGAAATTGCCAAACTGTTTTTCAGAGTGGTTGTATCATTTTACATTGCCACCATCAATGTATAATGTATATAATGTATAATGTATATCAATGTATAATGTATATCAGTTTCACCATATCCTTACTAGTATTTGGTGTTGTCACTATTTTTTATTTTAGCCATTTTGATAGGTATGTACTGTTATCTCATTCTGGTTTTAATTTGCACTTCCCTAGTGGCTAATGATGTTGAATGTACATTTTGTGCTTATTTGCCATTTCTACATCCTTATATTTTTGCCCACTTTCTGCTTGGATTATTTGTGTTTTTACTATTGAGTTTTGAGAGTTCTTTATATATTCCATTCCTTGTTCTTTATCAGATATGAGGTTTGCAAACATTTTCTCCCAAGCACGTCTTTCATCTTCTTAACAGGATCTTTTACAGAGCAAACACTTTAAGATTAGTGAAATCCAATTTATCAGTTATTCCTTTATGGATCATGCTTTTGATGTCATCTAGAACTCTTTTCCTAGTCTTAGATCTTTAAGATTTTCTCCTGTGATTTTTCTAAGTTTCATAGTTATATGTTGAGGTTTACAGTGATGGCTTCTCCTTTCGTTCTTTCCTTCATTCATTCCTTTGTTCCTTCCTTCCTTCCTTCTTTCCTTCCTTTATCCCTCCCTCTTTCTTTTCTCTCTCCCTCTTTCTTTCTTTCTTTCTTTCATCTTGGTCATGGATGTCCAACTGTTTTAGCACCATTTGTTGAAAATATTATCTTTTATCCATTTAATTGTTTTGGTAACTTGGCCAGAAAGCAACTGGATATTTTTCTCTGGATCTATGTCATCGTTCTCTATTCTATTGCATTAATCTATGTGTTTATTCCTATGCCAGTAGCAAACAGATTATTATAACTATATATGTTTTGAAATCAGGTAGTTTTGATTTCTCTCACCTTATTCTTCTTTCTCATAAATGTCTTAGCTATTCTAGTTCCTTTGCCTTTCTATATAAATTTTTCAGATAATCTTGTCTATATCTACAAAAAGTCTTGCTGGAATCTCAATAAAAATTGTGTTAAACCTATATATCAGTTTGGGGAGTACTGATATCTTTATTATATTGAGTCTTCTAATCCATTAACATGTTATGTCTCTTCATTTATTTAGCTTATTGATTTCTTTCATCAACATTGTATAGTTTTAAGCATACAAGTCCTGTACATGTTTTAATAGATTTCATTTCATTTTTGAGCTATTATAAATGGTATTGTATTTTTAATTTCAACATTCATGTGTTCATTGTTAATATATAGAAATACAATTGATATTTGTGTGTTTTTTATGTCCTGTGACCTTGCTGAACTCACTTAATAGATTCAGGACTTTTATATTGGAGATTTCTAGGGTTTTTCTACAGGGCAGTCATATCATCTGCAAATAGTGAGGCAGTTTTGTTACTTCCTTTCCAATCTGTATATCTTTTATTTGCTTTTCTCACCTTATTACACTGACTAGAACTTCAAGTCCTATGTTGACTAAGAGGGGTAAAAGCAGAACTGTTTGCCTTGTTCTCAATCTTGGGGGAAAATCATTCAGTCTTTCACCATTAAGTATAATGTTAGCTGTAGTTTTTTTTGCTTGTTTGTTTTGTTTTTAAAGGATGCTCTTTATCAACTTGAGGAAATTCCTCTCTTTTCCTGTTTCACTGAGAATTTTTACCATGAATAAATGTTATATTTTATCAAATACTTTTTCATCAATGATATGATCATGTGATCTTTAGTCTGTTAATCTAATGATTATATAGATGGATTCTTAAATATTAAATCAGCCTTGCATCACAGGTCCCACTTGGTCATGAAAATCTTTTTATATATTCTTGTATTCTATTTGCTAATATCTTGTTAAGAATTTTTGTGGCTATATTCTTCAGGGATATTAGTCTATAGTTTATTTTTTATTTTTATTTTTTATTTTTTGGTGCTCTTTGTCTCATTTTGGTATCAGGGTAGTACTAGTTTCATATAATAAATTGGTAAGTGTTCCCTCTTTTGGTGTAAATTTTCTTTAAACATTGGTTCAATTCTCCAATGAAACCTACTAAGCCTGGAGTTTCTTTTGGGGTGGGCAGGGTTTAAGTTACAAATTCAGTTTTATTCATAGTCTCAGGACTACTCAAATTGGGTGAGTTGGATAAATTAGTATTTTTGAAGGAATTTTATGTAATGTCAATTTTTTTTTCCTTTTCTTTTTGGCTCTTCTTATTCTAGATTCTTGAGATGGGAGCTTAGATTATTGATTTGAGGGTTTTCCCCTTTTCTAATTAATACTATGTATTTAATGCTATAAATTCCCCTCTTACTACTGGTTTAGCACCAATTTTGCCTTGTTCCCCATCTTAGGGAGGGAAAGTAGTCTTTCAGTAGTCTTTCAGTAGTCTTTCGCCACTGAATATGATGTTAGCTGTAATTTTAAAGAAAATATGCTATTGTGTTCCGCAAATTTTGATATTTTACATTTTCATTTTAATTAAGTTTAATCTATTTTTTTTATTTCCCTTGAGACTTCTTCATTACCCATAGGTTATTTATGGGTTATTTATAAGTGTATTTTTTAGCTTCTAAGTGCTTGGATTTGTTATCTTTCTCTAATTTATTTCTAGTTTGTGTCCACTGTGGTCAGAGAACACATTTTATATAATGTCAATACCTTTAAGTTTTTTGAGATTTGTTCTATAGCTCAGGATGTGCGTGCTTGCAAAGAGTGTATGTTCTGCTATTGTTGGGTGGAGTGTTCTACAAATGTCAGTTGGATCCTCTTGTTGATAGTGTTGTTAAGTTCTATATCCTTGCTGATATTTGGTCTAGTATTTTATCAGTTGTTGAAAGAGGAATGTTGAAGTCTCCAACCATATTTTTTGATTTGTCTCTTTCTCCTTTCAGTTCTATCAGTTTTTGCCTCACACATTTTGCAATACACACACACACACACACACACACACACACACACGCACACACACACGTTTAAGATTGCTATGTCTTCTTGGTGGACTAACCCTTTTATCATTATAAAACACCACTTGCTGTCTCTGATAATTTTCTTTGCTCTGAAGTGTAATTTATCTGCAATTACTATAGCTACTCCTATGTTTCTTTAATTAGCATTTATATGCCATATCTACATTCTTTTACTTTCAGTCTGCTATATTGTTATATTTGAAGTGAGTTTCTTATGGAAAGAATAAAGTTGGGTCATGTTTTTAAATCCAGTCTGCCAATCTGTGCATTTTACTTGGTATATTTAGACCCATTTACATTTATTGATATGTTAGTATTTAAATCATTGGTTTTCTGTTTATTCTCCATGTCTTTTTGTTTCTGTTTTCTTTTTTCTGCCTTTCCATGGGTTACTTGAATGTGTTTTTAGAATTCCAATTTTGTTTTATCTATATTGTTTTTGAGTGCATTGCTTTGTATAACTACTTTTTATTTGTATCTCTAGCTATTACTTTATATGGACATAACTTTTCCTATTTACTGTTGACATTATTTTACCAGCTTAGCTTAAGGATAGAAACCTTAATGCTCCTTTATGTCTCTTTACCCTACCTCATTTATAATTATCTTAAATATTTTCTCTACATATGTTAAGAACCAAATCAAATAGTATTATAATATTGCTTCAATCATAAAACAATTTAGAAAACTGAAAAGGAGGAAAAATACATATATATTTTTTATATTGAAATATGGTTGATTTACAATTTTGTTTTTGTTTCAGGTGGAAAGCAAAGTGATTCAGTTATACATATATATGTATAACTGAATATATATATACATATATATTCTTGTTTTACATTCTCTTCCATTACGGTTTATTACTGTGCTTTACAGTAGGTCCTTGTTGGCTTTTTATTTTATATATAGTAGTGTGTATACTTTAATCCCAAATTCCTAATTTATTCCTCTGTCCCCCTTCCCCTTTGGTAATCATAAGTTTGTTTTCTATTTCTGTGAGTCTATTTCTGTTTTGTAAATGAGTTCATTTGTATCACCAAGATGAATTCTTTTTACATTTTCCTGAGAGGCAGAAAAACCCCTGAATAGAAATAGCTATGTGATATATCTAAGGCGATGGCCTAGGAGAACTCACAGGATGCCCCATGAAACCTCAGGCCCCAGCAGTAAGATGCTATTCCAAGAAGGGCACGGTATCTGCTCAGAGAGCCATAAATGAAGGGCTCATGCGAATGGCAACAGGGGGGTAACTAAGCAGTGCACTGCGGACACAGGCCACTTCGTGAGTGCCAGTGTTGAGAGATGATGGTGTGGACCAGGTGCCACCCTTTCGACAACTAAATTTCCTTATGGATTTAAGTCACAGCTTCAAAGAGAAGGGCAGAGGAATGGAACAAAATGAAGTTAAATTTCTGCCAGATTAGCAGAAGAGAGGCTCATAAAAATTAAGTTGAAGTATAGAAAAATAAATGGAGTGCTATATCTTGCACAGGGGCCTTCTCATCTTACACTCTATTTTCATGCTTTTTTTTTTTTTTTTGTACTCTCCTGCTTCCCTTTCCAACATCCTAGTTCCATCAGAATCACTACCATTATTCCTAATTCTCCAGATGGAACCTGAGGCATTTTTGACTTTTCTTTTTCTCTTCTCCATTTTATTCATATACCCTTATTTCTTCCTACAAAATCTTTTATGCTTCTGCCTCCTTAATTTACCATACCACCATTGTTTGAATGTCTTGCTTAGAGCAACAGTGTCTCTGCTCCCCTTTGCTGAATTCCCTATGATGTCATTCTCTTGATTTAAAACTTATCATGACTTTCTGTTGCCTTCTGTAATGAATACAAACCTCTTTGCGTATTCCATCACAGTGTGGTTTTATTCTGCCTACTTAACCTTAATTTCTCGGATCTACTGAGCCACAGTGAATCTGTTTTCTCCCTTTCTTCTACCAAAGTTCATCCTGTTTCCAATCTGCTGCCTTTGCTCATTTTTCCATTACACCCAAATGAATAACAAGCCTGGCATACTTTCGCCTCCTGAATATTAAATTCTGTTCTACTTTTAAAGCCAACTTAATAACACTTGCCTTCATGAATATGCCTTCTCAGTCTACTCGAGTTAACTGAAATTCTCTTTTCTGTGAAATCCTCTTTTTTGTTTGTTTTTTTTGTGTTTTTTTTTTTGTGGTACGCTGGCCTTCTCACTGCTGTGGCCTCTCCCGCCGCGGAGGCCAGGCACCGGACGCGCAGGCCCAGCGGCCATGGCCCACGGGCGCAGCCGCTCCGCGGCGTGTGGGATCCTCCCGGACCGGGGCACGAACCCGTGCCCCCTGCATCGGCAGGCGGACTCCCAGCCACTGCGCCACCAGGGAAGCCCTGTGAAATCCTTGTATACTCATAGCTTCTTGATACATTTTACCTCTTAACTCTTCTCCATGTGAGATGTTTATTGGTGCCAATTTAAGTGCCTTCTAAATGCCTGGCACTGTTTTGGAGGCATGGGTTATAATAATAGAAATATTTAGCCACAATTAGGCACTAACTTGATCCAATCTGAATGGGCATCTGGCCAATCATCCAGTTTTCTTGAAGCATATAACTGAACATCATCCCTGGTTGAGGATACACTATATATCCCTAAATCAATCCCACACCGAACCTCTATCACTACCTTGGCCACACCTATGTAAAGACAAAAAAAGCAATTACCATGAGAGATAACACTGCATTGGCAGTCACACTCCAATTGTAGTCTAACTTAGGCTTTTCAGGTTACCTATTGCTGTGTAAGAAACTACCGCCAAACTCATAAATAACCACAATTTTATTTTCCTAATAGATTTTGTGGGTCAAGTTTTCACACACACCTCAGTAAAGATGGATTATCTTTGCTCCGTGATGTCGGAGGCCTCAGCTAAGAAGAGCCAACCAGTTGGAGGGATTAGAATGGCTGAGTGTTTGGCTGAGGCTTCTTCATGCACGTGTCTGGTGCCTGGGCTGGTATGACTTGCATGCTAGAGGATCTTGGGTTCTCATTTTCTCTCTCTTTCTCTCTCTCTCTATCTCTCTCACAAACACACACCTCTAACTCTCTTTTCAGGGCCTTGCCAAGTAACCTCTCCATATGGTCTCTCCAGCATGTGGCCCCAAGGTAGTCAGCTTCTTATACCGTAACTCAGAGCACCAAGAAAGAATGTTCCAACCAACAAGGCAGAAGCTATGTAGTTTTTTGTGACCTAGTCTTAAAAGTCACAGTGCATCACTTCACCAAATTTTGTTGGTCAAAATAATTACAGACCCTCTCAGATTCAAGGAACATAGACCCCAATTCTTTTTTTTTTTTTTTTTTGGCTGCATTGGGTCTTCATTGCTCTGCGTGGGCTTTCTCTAGTTGCAGCGAGTGGGGGCTACTCTTCGTTGCAGTGCGCGGGCTTCTAGGCGTGTGGGCTTCAGTCATTGCAGCACGTGGGCTCAGTAGTTGCGCACGCAGGCCCTAGAGCATGTGGGCTTCAGTAGTTGTGGCGCACGGGCTTAGTTGCTCCATGGCACGTGGGATCTTCCCGGACCAGGGATCGAACCCGTGTCCCCTGCATTGGCAGGCGGATTCTTAACCACTGTGCCACCAGGGGAATCCCTGTAGACCCCAATTCTTAATGGAAAGAAATGGCAAGGAATTTATAGCCATGTTTTAAAACCACAACACAAGCTGTCCATCACTGTCTAAAGCCAATCTATTTCCTTCTTCCCTGATTCCATCTATCTAAAGACAATCTGTCTAGACTATGGGGAAACTTACTGCCAAAGTTCCTATTGAGATATCAGTTATTTACATCCTGAGATCTTTCTACAGCTTGCCTCTTTTATCCTCATGATCTCATATGACCTCCTGGGTACAAGTTTGCTTGTCACCAAATTTTTCTTCTCCATCCAGTTCATTTCCCTCTCTTCCCACTTCTACCCTCTCTTGACCACGCTTCCTACCCTTTTTCTTTCTTTCTTTCTTTTTTTGTTTGCTATGTATTCTGGAGATACAATTCTTTCTAAAGGAAACTTCTTTACCCTCAACCTTCTTTTACCAAAAGCTGCTGACAACTTTCCAGTAAAATATTTTGCTCGCTCTTTTTCCCAGTAGAAGCCATTTCTTTTATCTCACTACCCTAACCCACCAGAAAAGGGATAGGCATTCTCCCAGATCCCCACTGCATCTTAACATTATTCCTCCACCACTATGTAACTCTCTCTTTTGAGAGTAATGCCAACTAATTCTTGCTAGCTGTCCCCTACTTAGTGCTTTTCTTGTGCACCAACTTTTGAATCAGTTTCCTCCACAACTCCTACAGCCTTCCTGTCACTCAGTGACCCACCAAGTGTCTTAGCCTCACAATTATGGCTCTCCTCTACTGTGACAGCCTTTACTGCCATTCAACTCCAGTAACCACAGCCACTTCTCCTTTGTCCTGTTGATGTCATCCATCTACTCCAGTTTCCCCAAGACCTTGTTTCCTCTGGCATTATAAAGCAATCTCTTTTTTATACCTTTTTCTATCTCTAATCCCTGTCTTCTCCTCAAACTGCTTACCTCTTTTCCTCAATATCATCACCAAAACACTTCTTGGGTGATCAGTAATCATTGCTATTTTTATGGTTTGAAAATGCTCTCAATTAAATACCAATGCTTTCTAATTTCTAAATCCAGCAGACTTCTTTATGGCCCTTGCTGTAACAAGGGACACAGGTTTACCTCCTCCCTGAAATCCTCTTCTGAGACTGATTTCTTCAGGAGGCTGTCAGGGATCTTCTATGACTCCAATTCTTCCTGCTCAGTATTCTTCTCTGTCCATCCCACCAATGCTGGTGTTGCTTATGGTTCAACTCCACCTTGCTTTGCTGGCCGTTTTTTTTCTGTGCCGACACATTCTCCCTGAGTGCTTACACCTACTTACTTGGTTACAGCTATCATTTGCACATGGACAACCTCTATCTCTTGCTACAACACTAGAATGGTCTTTGTAATGACATATTCTACCTTTCCAACTAGATGTCTTTTAATTATCTCCAACTTAGCAAGCACTGCAATGTTCTTTACCATACCCCTCTTCCTACACCACGATTGGGAGACATTACTACGACATAATTTGCAAGTAAAGAAGTAATAATGGTGGTGACTGATTTTAAAAGAAAATAAGCAGATGTGAAATTTTCTACTTATGTGCTGCTAAGCTGTCACAAGCAGGTGGAATTTCTTCAAGTACAGGGTGAATGCTGATTGTCATGACCAGTATCTCTAGGGATAAGCAATTCTCTTAGCTTCTCTATCTTATTGAAAATAGTGCCTCTCTTTGTTCTTATTTTAAGCTCTGCAGGCAACTTTCTGATACATAATTAGATTAAACAAAAAGGCAGATGTCTGTTATTGTGACTGAGATATAGCTGTTGTATACTCATAAGGTGACATTCTAGTTGGTAAATCATTTTCTTGTCAGTTTGCTTGGTGTTAGTCAGTGCCCCAGAGTTGGTGACCTCTAGGTGAACTGTTGAGATCAAGTTTCTAGATCTGCAAAACTGAAGACCAGGCTCTGGACTGTGGTGACTGAAAATAGACCATGAATCTGAAGGTGAGGCCCAGTTAAGGAGGTCAGCAAACCGTTCTTGAGGATATATTTTTAGCTGTACATACTTGGCCTTATATATCTTTGTCCCACACAGTGAATATCATGGTACAAAGCATCAAAAAGTTGAATACTTGCTTATTATTTGACCTCAGATATTCAGTAGAATGTCCAAAAGAGCAATTAAAATATATATATATATATATTTCTCAGATTCTTTTCCATTATAGGTTATTACAAGACACTGAATATAGCTCCCTGTGCTATATAGGAGGTCCTTGTTGGTTACCTATTTTATATATAGTAATGCATATCTGTTAATCCCAAACTCCTAATTTATCCCTTACCCCTCTTTCCCCTTTGGTAGCCATAAATTTGTTTTCTCTGTCTGTGAGTCTATTTCTGTTTTGTAAAAAAATGTTCATATGTATCATTTTTTTAGATTCCACATAGAAGTGATATCATGTGATATTTGTCTTTCTCTGAAAAGAGCAATTTTAAATGCACTCAATCCCATAGCATGAATTTCTAAGAGACCCACTCTCATTCCCACGATGTAAATTTCCAGGAGAACCACAAAGACTCCATGGCATGAAAGAAAACAGAAATTTTAATATCCCTATTAGTAGAAATAATATTTGTATTAATAAGAAGAGA
Organism: Lipotes vexillifer; assembly: GCF_000442215.2. Taxonomy (NCBI): domain Eukaryota; kingdom Metazoa; phylum Chordata; class Mammalia; order Artiodactyla; family Lipotidae; genus Lipotes; species Lipotes vexillifer. The sequence goes on along the minus strand of NW_006774324.1, from coordinate 59,104 downwards.
AATAATAATAATAATAATAAAATGGCATGTGGTGTGGCAAAACCTTAGCAGCCTCAAAAATGGTATACCTACCATTTATTAAGGGTGCATTATATGGTAGGGGCTTTGCTTTTTTTTTTTTCACTTAATTCTCCTAACATCCTATGAGCTGAAAATTTTACAGTTGAGAAAAACACAACCAAGAGGATTTAAGTAACTTGCCCAGGATACAAAAATAGTAAACGGCAGCGATAGGTAGCTTCAAACCTAAGGCATTTTGACTGCAAAGCCAATGCTCTTACACGTAGTGGACGTTTGCTATTTTGATGTTAACTGTTCAAACCAGAGGGAATAGAATGAAGAGTTAAAGTTTACATAAATATGAGTTTCAATTGTACTATCTTAAACTAAAATTAACCATCCTTAGATGTAGGCTAAATGCTGCTTTACTCATGTCTTTGGGAATTCCAAGTGAAATCTTCAGAAGAAAATAAGATTTAAAAAAACGAGAACACATGTAACAAAATTAACAACTAAGATTCTTTTTTTTATTCTTTAACATGTTTATTGGAGTATAATTGCTTTACAATGGTGTGTTACTTTCTGCTTTATAACAAAATGAATCAGTTAAACATACACATATGTCCCCATATCTCTTCCTTCTTGCATCTCCCTCCCTCCCACCCTCCCTATCCTACCCCTCTAGGTGGTCACAAAGCACGGAGCTGATCTCCCTGTTCTATACGGCTGCTTCGCACTAACATCTATCTTATGTTTGGTAGTGTATCTATGTCCATGCCATTCTCTTACTTTGTCCCAGCTTACCCTTCCCCTTCCCTGTATCCTCAAGTCCATTCTCTAGTAGGTCTGCATCTTTATTCCCATCTTGCCCCTAGGTTCTTCATAAGGTTTTTTTTTCTTTTAGATTACGTATATATGTGTTAGCATACGGTATTTGTTTTTCTCTTTCTGACTTACTTCACTCTGTATGACAGTCTCTAGGTCCATGCACTTCACTACAAATCACTCAGTTTCGTTCCTTTTTATGGCTGAGTAATATTCCATTGTATATATATGCCACATCTTCTTTATCCATTCATCTGTTGATGGAAACTTAGGTTTCTTCCATGTCCTGGCTATTGTAAATAGAGCTGCAAAGAACATTTTGGTACATAACTCTTTTTGAATTATAGTTTTCTCAGGGTACATGCCCAGTAGTGGGATTGCTGGGATGTATGGTAGTTCTAATTTTAGTTTTTTAAGGAACTTCCATACCGTTAGCCACAGTGGCTATATCAATTTACATTCCCATCAGCAGTACAAGAGGGTTCCCTTTTCTCCACACCCTTTCCACCATTTATTGTTTGTAGATTTGTTGATGATAACCATTCTGACCAGTGTGAGATGATATCTCATTGTAGTTTTGATTTGCATTTCTCTAATGATTAGTGATGTTCAGCATCCTTTCATGTGTTTGTTGGCAATCTGTATATCTTCTATGGAGAAGTGTCTGTTTAGGTCTTCTGCCCATTTTTGTAGTGGGTTGTTTGTTTTTTTGATATTGAGCTGCATGAGCTGCTTGTAAATTTTGGAGATTAATCCTTTGTAACTTGCTTCATTTGCAAATATTTTCTCCCATTCTGAGGGTTGTATTTTCGTCTTTTTATGGTTTCCTTTGCTGTGCAAAAGCTTTTAAGTTTCATTAGGTCCCATTTGTTTATTTTTGTTTTTCTTTCCATTTCTCTAGGAGGTGGGTCAAAAAGGATCTTGCTGTGGTTGATGTCATAGAGTGTTCTGCCTATGTTTTCCTCTAAGAGTTTGATGGTGTCTGGCCTTACGTTTAGGTCTTTAATCCATTTTGAGTTTGTTTTTGTGTATGGTGTTAGGGAGTGTTCTAATTTCATTCCTTTACATGTAGCTGTCCAGTTGTCCCAGCACCACTTATTGAAGAGGCTGTCTTTTCTCTACTGTATATTCTTGCCTGCTTTATCAGAGATAAGGTGACCACATGTGTGTGGGTTTATCTCTGGGCTTTCTATCCTGTTCCATTGATCTATATTTCTGTTTCTGTGCCAGTACCATACTGTCTTGATTACTGTAGCTTTGTAGTATAGTCTGAAGTCAGGCAGCCTGATTCCTCCAGCTCCATTTTTTGTTCTCAAGATTGCTTTGGCTATTCGGGGTCTTTTGTGTTTCCATACAAATTGTGAAATTTTTTGTTCTAGTTCTGTGAAAAATGCCAGTGGTAGTTTGATAGGGATTGCATTGAATCTATAGATTGCTTTGGGTAGTAGAGTCATTTTCACAATGTTGATTCTTCCAATCCAAGAACATGGTATATCTCTCCATCTGTTTGTATCATCTTTAATTTCTTTCATCAGCGTCTTATAATTTTCTGCATACAGGTCTTTTGTCTCCTTACGTAGGTTTATTCCTAGATACTTTATTCTTTTTGTTGCAATGGTAAATGGGAGTGTTTTCTTAATTTCACTTTCAGATTTTTCATCATTAGTGTATCGGAATGCAAGAGATTTCTGTGCATTAATTTTGTATCCTGCTACTTTACCAAATTCATTGATTAGCTCTAGTAGTTTTCTGTAGCATCTTTAGGATTCTCTATGTATAGTATCATGTCATCTGCAAACAGTGACAGCTTTACTTCTTCTTTTCCGATTTGGATTCCTTTTATTTCTTTTTCTTCTCTGATTGCTGTGGCTAAAATTTCCAAAACTATGTTGAATAATAGTGGTGAGAGTGGGCAACCTTGTCTTGTTCCTGATCTTAGTGGAAATGCTTTCAGTTTTTCACCATTGAGGATGATGTTGGCTGTGGGTTTGTCATATATGGCCTTTATTATGTTGAGTTAAGTTCCCTCTATGCCTACTTTCTGGAAGGTTTTTATCATAAACGGGTGTTGAAGTTTTTCAAAAGCTTTCTCTGCATCTATTGAGATGATCATATTTTCTCCTTCAATTTGTTAATATGGTGTATCACACTGATTGATTTACGTATATTAAAGAATCCTTGCATTCTTGGGATAAACCTCACTTGATCATAGTGTATGATCCTTTTAATGTGCTGTTGGATTCTGCTTGCTAGTATTTTGTTGAGGATTTTTGCATCTGTGTTCATCAGTGATATTGGCCTGTAGTTTTCTTTCTTTGTGACATCTTTGTCTGGTTTTGGTATCAGAGTGACGGTGGCCTCATAGAATGAGTTTGGGAGTGTTCCTCCCTCTGCTACATTTTGGAAGAGTTTGAGAAGGATAGGTGTTAGCTCTTCTCTAAATGTTTGATAGAATTCGCCTGGGATTTTGTTTGTTGGAAGATTTTTAATCACAGTTTCAATTTCAGTGCTTGTGACTGGTCTGTTCATATTTTCTGTTTCTTCTGGGATCAGTCTCGGAAGGTTGTGCATTTCTAAGATTTTGTCCATTTCTTCCATGTTGTCCATTTTATTGGCATGGACTTGCTTGTAGTAATCTCTCATGATCCTTTGTATTTCTGCAGTGTCAATTGTTACTTCTCCTTTTTCATTTCTAATTCTATTGATTTGAGTCTTCTCCATTATTTTCTTTATAAGTCTGGCTAATGGTTTATCAATTCTGTTTATCTTCTCAAAGAATGAGGTTTTAGTTTGACTGATCTTTGCTATGGTTTCCTTCATTTCTTTTTCATTTATTTCTAATCTGCTTTTTCATTTATTTCTGATCTGATCTTTATGATTTCTTTCCTTCTGCTAACTTTGGGGGTTTTTTGTTCTTCTTTCCCTAATTGCTTTAGGTGTAAGGTTAGGTTGTTTATTTGAGGTGTTTCTTGTTTCTTAAGTAAGATTTTATTGTGATAAACTTCCGTCTTAGAACTGCTTTTGTTGCATCCCATAGGTTTTGGGTAGTTGTGTTTTCATTGTCATTTGTTCCTAGGTATTTTTTGATTTCCTCTTTGATTTCTTCAGTGATCTCTTGGTTATTAAGTAGTGTGTTGTTTAGCCTCCATGTGTTTGTATTCCTTACAGATTTTTTTCCTGTAATTGATATCTAGTCTCATAGCATTGTGTTCGGAAAAAATTGATATGATTTCAATTTTCTTAAATTTACCGAGGCTTGATTTGTGACCCAAGACATGATCTATCCTGGAGAATGTTCCATGAGCACTTGAGAAGAATGTGTATTCTGTTGTTTTTGGATGGAATGTACTATAAATATCAATTAAGTCCATCTTGTTTAATGTATCATTTAAAGCTTGTGTTTCCTTATTTATTTTCATTTTGGATGATCTGTCCATTGGTGAAAGTGAGGTGTTAAAGTCCCCTACTATGATTGTGTTACTGTGGATTTCCCCTTTTATGGCTGGTAGTATTTGCTTTATGTATTGAGGTGCTCCTATGTTGGGTGCATAAATATTTACAATTGTTATATCTTCTTCTTGGATTGATCCCTTGATCATTATGTAGTGTCCTTCTTTGTCTCTTGTAATAGCCTTTGTTTTAAAGACTATTTTGTCTGATATGAGAATTGCTACTCCAGCTTTCTTTTGATTTCCATTTGCATGGAATATCTTTTTCCATCCCCTCTCACTTTCAGTCTGTATGTGTCCCTAGGTCTGACGTGGGTCTCTCGTAGACAGCATATATACAGGTCTTGTTTTTGTATCCATTCAGCCGCTCTATGTCTTTTGGTTGGAGCATTTCATCCATTTACATTTAAGGTAATTATTGATATGTATGTTCCTATTACCATTTTCTTAATTGTTTTGGGTTTATTATTGTAGGTCTTTTCCTTCTCTGTGTTTTCTGCCTAGAGAAGTTCCTTTAGCATTTGTTGTAAAGCTGGTTTGGTGGTGCTGAATTCTCTTAGCTTTTGCTTGTCTGTAAAGGTTTTAATTTCTCTGTAGAATCTGAATGAGATCCTTGCTCGGTAGAGTCATCTTGGTTGTTGGTTTTTCCCTTTCATCACTTTAATTATGTCCTGCCAGTCCCTTCTGGCTTGCAGAGTTTCTGCTGAGAGATCAGCTGTTAACCTTATTGGGATTCCCTTGTATGTTATTTGTTGTTTTTCCCTTGCTGCTTTTAATATATGTCCTTTGTATTTAATTTTTGATAGTTTGATTAATCTGTGTCTTGGCATGTTTCTCCATGGATTTATCCTGTAGGGGACTCTCTGTGATTCCTGGACCTGATTAACTATTTCCTTTCCCATATTAGGGAAGTTTGCAACTATAATCTTTTCAAATATTTTCTCAGTCCCTTTCTTTTTCTCTTCTTTTTCTGGGAACCGTATAATTTGAATGTTGGTGCATTTAATGTTGTCCCAGAGGTCTCTGAGACTGTCCTCAGTTCTTTTCATTCTTTTTTCTTTATTCTGCTCTGCAGTAGTTATTTCCACTATTTTATCTTCCAGGTCACTTATCCGTTCTTCTGCCTCATTTATTCTGCTATTGATCCCTTCTAGAGTATTTTTAATTTCATTTATTGTGTTGTTCATCACTGTTTGTTTGCTCTTTAGTTCTTCTAGATCCTTGTTAAACGTTTCTTGTAGTTTACCCATTCTATTTCCAAGATTTTGGATTATCTTTACTATCGTTATTCTGAATTCTTTTTCAGGTAGACTGCCTATTTCCTCTTCATTTGTTAGGTCTGGTGGGTTTTTACCTTGCTCCTTCATCTTCTGTGTATTTCTCTGTCTTCTCATTTTGCTTAACTTACTGTGTTTGGGGTCTCCTTTTTGCGGTATGCAGGTTCGCAGTTCCCATTGTTTTTGGTGTCTGTCCCCAGTGGCTAAGGTTGGTTCAGTGGGTTGTGTAGGCTTTCTGGTCGAGAGGACTAGTGCCTATGTTCTGGTGGATGAGGCTGGATCTTGTCCACGGGCAGGTCCAGTGGTGTGTTTTGGGGTGTCTGTGGCCTTATTATTATTTTAGGCAGCCTCTCTGCTAATGGATGGGGCTGTGTTCTTGTCTTTCTAGTTGTTTGGCATAGGGTGTCCAGCACTGGAGCTTGTTGATCGTTGAGTGGAGCTGGGTATTGGTGTTGAGATGGAGATCTCTGGGAGATTTTCGCTGTTTGATATTGTGTGGAGCTGGGAGGTCTCTTGTGGACCAATGTCCTGAACTTGGTCTCCCACCTCAGTGGCACAGCCCTGTCGCCTGCCTGGAGCACCAAGAGCCTGTCCTCCACATGGCTCAGGATAAAAGTTAGGAAAGAAAGAAATAAAGAAAGAAAAGAAAGAAAGAAAGGGAGGAAGAAAGGAAGAAAGAAAGAAGATAAAATAAAGTTATTAAAGTATAATTATTAAGAAAAATAAATTTTACATAATAAAAACAAAAAGTGGACAGACAGGACCCTAGGACAAATGGTAAAAGCCAAGCTGTACAGACAAAATCTCACACAGAAGCATACATATACACACTCACAAAAAGAGAAAAAGGGAAAATATATATATATATATCAGTGGTCCCAAAGTCCACCTCCTCAATTTTGGGACGATTCGTTGACTAGTCTGGTATTCCACAGATGCAGGGTACATCAAGTTGATTGTGGAGCTTTTATCCGCTGCTTCTGAGGCTGCTGGGAGAGATTTCCCTTTCTCTTCTTTGTTCTCACAGCTCCCAGGGGCTCAGCTTTGGATTTGGCCCCACCTCTGCGTGTAGGTCGCCGGAGGGTGTCTGTTCTTCGCTCAGACAGGACGGGGTTAAAGGGGTCGCTGATTTGGGGGCTCTGGCTCACTCAGGCCGTGGGGGAGGGAGGGGCACGGAGTGCGGGGCGAGCCTGCGGCGGCAGAGGCCGGCCTGATGTTGCACATCCTGAGGCGCATCGTGCATTCTCCCGGGGAAGTTTTCCCTGGATCACAGGACCCTGGCAGTGGCTGGCTGCAGAAGCCCCCGGAGGGGAGGTGGGGATAGTGACCTGTTCTCGCACACGTGCTTCTTGGTGGCGGCAGCAGCAGCCTTAACGTCTAGTGCCCGTCTTTGGGGCCCGCGCTGATAGCCGCGGCTCGCGCCCGTCTCTGCAGCTCCTTTAAGCAGCGCTCTTAATCCCCTCTCCTCGCGCACCAGGAAACAAAGAGGGAAGAAAAAGTCTCTTGCCTCTTGGGCAGGTCCAGACTTTTCCCCGGACTCCCTCCCAGCTAGCCGTGGCGCACTAACCCCCTGCAGGCTGTGTTCACGCCGCCAACCCCAGTCCTCTCCCTGCGCTCCGACTGAAGCCCGAGCCTCAGCTCCCAGCCCCGCCCGCCCCGGCGGGTGAGCAGACAAGCCTCTCGGGCTGGTGAGTGCCGGTCGGCACCGATCCTCTGTGCGGGAATCTCTCCGCTTTTCCCTCCGCACCCCCGTTGCTGCGCTCTCCTTCGCGGCCCCGAAGCTTTCCCCCTCCGCCACCCGCAGCCTCCGCCCGCGATGGGGCTTCCTAGTGTGTGGAAACCTTTCCTCCTTCACAGCTCCCTCCCACTGGTGCAGGTCCCGTCCCTATTCTTTTGTCTCTGTTTATTCTTTTTTCTTTTGCCCTACCCAGGAACGTGGCGAGTTTCTTGCCTTTGGGGAGGTCTGAGGTCTTCTGCCAGCGTTCAGTAGGTGTCCTGTAGGAGTTTTTCCACATGTAGATGTATTTCTGATGTATTTGTGGGGAGGAAGGTGATCTCTGCGTCTTACTCTTCTGCCATCTTGAAGCTCCTCAACAACTAAGATTCTTTGTGTTGATTTTAAAAGTTTTTTAAAAACAATCTCTCATGTCCTATTCCATAACTCCACGCTACCTTTTTCTGAGTAGTGTCATTGTTTAACTTTTTCGACCAGGTCCTCAATAAGAAATCAAATGTCCACTGTGACCCAGGGCACAAGTACACGTAAATATATGTAAATATATGTGTTGTGTGAGTGTGAGTGTGTGTGTGAGTGTGTCTGAAGTTAAAATCACAAAGACTTGCTCACTGATTACGGACTGTGATCTATAACGTTCCATTATGTGAATGAGTGCCTATCATAACCCACTATACTCATTTTCTGACCCACCAATGGGTCAAGATCCACAGTTTGAAGAGCCCTGAGATATGGGAGGAATGTGTTAATAGAAGTGAGAACCCTCAGGTTTTTTTGCTACTTCCATCTTTGAACGTGAAAATTTGACTCCCAGGAGCAAACTGAGGTGACTGGATTAGATCATCTCCTAGGCCTCCTTCTGTTTTAATCTTATCATCAGGGAGTTTCCACCTTCACACAGATGATCTTCCTTCATCTGGTAAACAGGAAAGGCAGTGCATTTTTCCCCCTCTGTGCAGTACTGACTGCTCCCACGTGCCTCTCATCACCCCTACTCCTTACCCACGTCCATTTCTATGGGGCTTCAGTGCTGTCAGCTGCTCAGCCCAGGGGCCTGACTCCATCCACAGCTGTTGTTTTGATCATTGGTCCCAGAAACCATGCTGGCTGGGGATGTTAGGCCCTAGGGTCTACCCCAAAGCAATATAACCTTGCAGGGTTAAATCAAGTAAGCACAGTATTAATATTTACATGGATTTCTAGTGACATATGTTGTGTCTTTAATGGCCCATCCATCAGACTTTTAAACCATAACAGATCTACTTTGAATTTAGGACATGTTTTTTACATTTGGAAATAGAAACTCTGACCATATCTGGCAGCAAATGTCTAAACCTCCTGAAAAGAAAATATAAACTTCCCAGTTCATTAAAGTAAAAAAGAGAATTTAAACACAGTATATTTACTTGTGGATAGAGAAGTTTCTCTGACTATAATCCCAAAGTAATTTTGAAAATCACAGGGTGCCCAAAGCGTTATGGTAAATTCTTCTTAAGTCAGAAAGATAATTATCTGTATAATTTCTGTGTATGCACTAAACAAACTTACACACACACACACATATACATAGCCACAAAACTCTACCAAAGCTGACGTTAGTAAGTGAGGACTCCTGAGTGGTGAAGTCTGGGTAGTACAGTCAATTAAGGAGTTAAAACTGAGTGACAGTATCTTAGGGGCTGCAAGAGATTTGCATTTTTCTACCCACAGGATTCTGTGATAGGGCACCTGTCTCAGCAGACAACCAAAAAATCCAGTGCAGGACCATAGTGCACTTACCTTCCCCACTAAGGAAAAAAAGTAATGCTTTAAGCATGTGTCCATTCCATGTACACCTTTTCACTGCATAGCAACATATATATGTGTGCATGTGTGTGTGTGTGTGTGTGTGTGTGTGTGTATCAATATATAAACTTGAGAGAAGTAGGCAATGTAGGCTAATAGATAAACAGAAACCACAAAGGATTATTAGAATCACTACCTCCATGGATTAAAAAATTAGAGGAGGCATTACATTATATTAGATTACAGCTAACATTTTAAACACAGAGCACTAGTATGAGAAATATGTATTAAGATTGTGTTCCATATTTTCCTCAAAGAATTAAATCAAGTTCCTATTAATATTTAAATATCAAATAATGATGATCTTATCAGTTACCTTGCACCAGGATTCTTTCTTTAACACTTCACTTCTTACAGTCCAGGCTGCATGTTAAGAGATGCCTGCGCTGATTCAATATATCCTAGTATTAGTAGGATAGTAGTAAGTAGTATTGCCAGTATTTGTCAGCCGGTATAATGGTACATGTCAAAATTTGGGGAAACTTGTAAGTATTAGTACTATAATAACATAGAAGCCATCAGACCACATTTCATAGTTTTATTGAGACTTTTTCAGTTTTAACTGTCTATGGTAGGTACAATTCTAATGACCATGATTATATCAAAGCTCTGCTGTTATTAGCAACAGCAACCATGATTATATCAAAGCTCTGCTGTTATTAGCAACAGCAGATACGAAGTTGGCTGCCATGCCATGGACACACACACACACACACACACACACACACACACACTGCAAGCTGTACACTCCTGCATGCAAACTTATAGGAAATATACATTCCTTTTAAAACACAATTATGCACAATTAGTCTGGAATCTGTTAAGCTACCATTGATTTTGATAAACCTGAGAAAGCTCACAATGTCAAGTAACACTGTTTCCATACTGCTCATTCAATGGCACTATTAATCACAAAGAAATCTAGTTCAATTATCTATATTAAAATTACAGATATTATAAAAATAAACATTTTGGCAAAAGCACTAAAACATTCTAGAATTCAAATTCACAATTTTTGATATGTAACATATATTCCCCTTCATATTAACTTGTAATGATGTGTATAATACAATGTACAACAGAACTAAAAAACTGAAACAGGATTCAGCAGCTAAATAATATACAGTTATTACTGTAAAACTTGGAATTAAAGTTATCAAATGAACAAAGAAAACAATAAAATTACTAGCAGTGTTGAACTTGCTGGTAGTGTGTTACTTAGAAACTCCATCTCAAAGAAATTAAGATTATACTATTTCACCTTGAAACACAAAATAAAAATTGAAGCGGAATTGAGCACAGTAACTGATTACATCAGCTGCCTCTTTCTCTCCCCATCTCCCTAAAGTATTTCCTCAAATTCTAATGTTGTATCTGTAATGCCCATCTCACCAGACTTCTAAAACGTAAAGATCTCCTTTGAATTTAGGACAAGGCTTTTGCATTTGGAAATGGGAAGCTCTGACTGTATTTGGGGACACAATTCCAAATGTATTAAAAAGACAATATAAACTTTTCTACAATAGTATATAAAATGTAGACAGTACAGACCCAGTCTGGCTAAGATATTTTGTATTTACTATCGATTGACACCAAACTGTGTCTATGTAGAAAGAACCCTAAATAAAAAGATAAACGTGCAAAAGCATTTGTAGAGAAAATGAATCACTGGTATCACAAAACAGATTTTCGTATTTTAGATAAAAGAAATCTGAAGACTTAAAAATTTCAAGATACTGATATTTGGAAAGCATCATAATATACAGTAACTCTCATTTTTTATGCATCATATATTATGTAAAATATGCCAGTGTGACATATTAATATTATACATTGTAATAAATATAATTCACCTCAGTATGTTGGAACTTTCAAGAAAGTTCTTCAGTCCGTACAATGGAAGGGCTGTGAGCTTCATCAATAAATACTATTATGATAGTTACAATTTGACCAGCAAAGTTAAAGCTTCACTATATCTCTAACTAATAACAAATCTTTATTGTCACTAGTCCAATTCCAGCTGCTACAAGCTGCTACAGTGCTATAAGCACTGACATCTCTTGTATCCAAAGGCAGTGTAGTGCACTGCCCTGAGGAGACTGAGAAAACCTACAGGTCATATCCATATCACAGTTGGTGAACTTTGTATGAATTTTCAGTCAAGGACTGGAATTGAACAGTCCTGGAAAATACAGTAGCAGACTTCATGCACCTCTGGCTTTACCACATCCCCTAAGGCCCCAACAGATGGATGTCATCTAACCCTTTTAATCCACGGAGAGTGGGCTTGCCAGGGTCAAGAGTTCCACAGCTGGCCAAGTGGCAGTGTCACTATTTTAACTCCAAATCCTACTCTCATGCTGTATCTCTTCTTGGTCTGTGTTTTTAGCATTTCAGTGCAAACACTGATGCAAACAAGTGCAAACATTGTTTGCAAACAGGTGCAAACATTGATGTTCAAAGAGTCAAAGATGCCAACTGATGGGCCATAAAATGCCTTGAGCTTGGCATTCAAACAGTTTTGTAGTGTGAAATTTAGTTAACTGATAAGTTCTGTAATTTTGACTCTTTTATCAAAATGCCAGTAGATTTCTGCCTTTACTCTTAAAATACCTACTCTTATCATATATCATGAATCAGATCTTCAGCCAATAGATCACCATTAGCAGACTCGTCCCAGAGACCAATTTGTGCCTGAAAGGGGTTGGAGAGATCATCCTTGTCACTATTAAGCAGGCATCTGCATGTCATCATTGTCTACCACATGATGTATGAAGCTAAAGAAGAAACACTCTGGAAAAAGCATGCCAAGAAGTAAAAGGGCATTTCTAGTCACTGTTAACCTCCACACTGGACCAAAAGAAAGTTCTCTGGAAGCTGAAACAAGGTACTTAACACATACTGCAAACCAGGCTGGGAAGAACACTAAAGTAAATGGTGAGGGAATATTACAGAAATGTGTACCATTAGTCTTCGAGTTTAAGGATGATGCGGGCTTTGACATTTCCATTTTGGACAATTTAGTGATATTAATTGTGTCTCACTGAACGTGATATTTGACAGGGGTAACACACTCATGACATATCTTAGTCTTTTTCTTTTAGGATTCCACAACAGACAACACTGCAGGGCCCTAACCAAATGAGAACCTAGCTAACCCTTCTCTTTTCTCAAAATGGGGAGGTGTAGGTAGGACATCTAGAAGGTTTCTTCTTGATTTGGTTTCTATAATTCTGTGCTTTAAGACTGAACATGTGAAAAAGCAGCACTCTTTAGGATGGCTAAACACAGCTTTTCTTCATTGATCTTAGTGGCTGGAGCAAGTCTAGGAAGAAACTTTAGGGCTCACAAATCTGCAGTCCACTGAGGTCCTGCAAGAACTGAAGCCCAGCTCTGACTTCCCTGTCACCAGGTCCCACAGGGCGCTAAGGTTCTCACCCTGAGGCACAGCCCCAAACTGCTCTACATATAAAGTGCTTCCAAACAAGTTACCCCACCATCAGTTGCAGACTTTGATATTGGCTTTGTTGGGGGTACCTTCACCATTAAAAATTCCTTTGACACTGGATTTATTTATCTGGTGTTGGAAATTGTCACCTCACCTCATTATTCGGCATTATATCGAATTTGACCATTTCAAAGGCTAGAAATGCTGCAATTCAATATTCGCTGAAAATCGTTATTAAAGTTATTGAAGTATTTTACAGATTTGTCATTACTGCCTGGCAGAGGGAAAATATAAAAGAAAACACTGTCTGGTGGTCTTCTCTTAAACTATTACTAGTCTGATTAGTGGTTTCTATACCTTACTTTTTAAACTAGTCTGATTATTAGTTAAACTAGTCTGATTAGTAGTTAAACTAGTCTGATTAGTAATTTCTATACCTTACTTTTTAGTGCTGTGGTACTTCAAGTACTTAAATTTAATTCCTCATATTTCCCTTTCCCATAGTTTGGAGTTTTTTCCTTCAAATATGAGGATGTAAGATCCAGTGAAGCATTACAGCATCTCATTCTATCAACACAACCCCTACAAATTCTGCCTTCTTCTTTTTATATTGCATTTAATGTTTTCCAGCATTTGGAAGGAGCAAAAACAAAACAAAACCAAAAGAGGGCCTTTACACCATAATTAATTTAAACTAAAGTCCTTATTCTAAAAATGTCTTCTCCCCACTCCCAGTTGCCTCATACATTCGAGAATATGTTTGCCGGCTATGCATTATGGATGACTGTCAGCCACTCTCCCGCCTGCCCAACATCCCTCAACTCGCTAACAGTTATTCAACCTTGGTCTGTAATTTATCTGTGATTTTTAAAACTGTTTTTACAGATGGAAGTGAGCATTTGTACTGGCACACAAACACACTCCTAGGGCACTGCACAGCAGTGGTGCAATTAAATGCTCTTTGTCACAGGAAGTCTAACAGAGTTCATGGTGTTTACAAAGGAAAGTACATGCACTTTGATTATTTTGAAGGCATTTCACCTGTAAGATAATATATACAGGATTCCACCACCAAACATTTAGCACCCAACACAGAGTGAGCAGTTTTCTAGAAATAACTGGGAGATAATCACTTTTTAGACTTGTAAATTCATTGACTTGACTTTTCTATTTAATTCTCCAAAGTAATTCAGCCAGCCATCACCTATGCTTACAGGACCAAGAGACACCCAGCTGCAATCTGTTCATCTGCTACTGAGTGAACCGAGTTTAGTATTTTGCTGTACTACAGTAATTTGAGGATGTGAAGTTTCAATTTGTTCCCACCTCAGATTATTAAAAACAAATAAAGACTAGATGAATCACAAACTCAAGTTTCAGGTGGTCAGTTTTCTTGGAGAAGTTATTAATATCCAAATAGCTCCAGTACCCATGTAAACTTTAAACAGAAGAGCTTGCAAATTTTAAAGGCAGAAGGGAAAGTAAATATTTAAGGATAGTATTATTTTATGTTACATACTTCTGGTGAGAAAGAAGGAAGTCCTTGAAAGCAAACCCAAACAAACTAGTGTGGGTGTAGGCATTTCCACTTCTCTTTCTTTTTTTTAAACTCACTGCTTTCTTGGTCTGAATTTTCTCTAATCTTACTAGAAACTTAAAGGGGAAAAAAAACACTTGGCTCTATTAAGCATCCTACCATGTTACAAAGTGGGTGTTTGGGGATTCTTGCGTCTTCACAAGCTTGTATTTCCGTTCTGCTTGAACTCGGATAAAATATTGAGAGTCATGTCTTCACTCTTGGACTGCAAATTTGCCTCACTTCTTCTGGAAGCTTTCCTGGTGGCTCGGGAGAGTCTCCTTCTGAAAGTATCTCCTGCCAAGAAATAGAGAATGGGGTCCACACAACTGTTGAGACTTGCTAGACCTCTTGTCACCTGATAAGTGGCATAAACCCTGTCATTGAAAGCACACATTTCTGGGGTCTGAAAATCCAGCCGGGCCCTCAAATTCATTGTTTTCATCACGTGGAAAGGGATGTAAGACACAGCAAAAACAGTCAGTACAATAATCACCAGGTAAATGGATTTCCTCCTCAGAGGCGAATTGTCCAGGTCTTTGTAAATCAAAGCTCTCACAATTAATCCGTAACAGCCCAAAATCAGCACCAAAGGGACACAGAACATGGCCACGGTCGTGCACATGCTGTAGATGAAATAACTTCGCAGGTACTCGTCTGAGGTGGTGTCATAGCAGGTGACGGTTTTGTTTTTCCGGATCCCGGTGCCGGAATAGAAGAGGATGGGGGAGATCCCCACCACCACGATGAGCCACACCAGCACGCTGATATAGACTGCGTTCTTCTTCTTCAGCCTGCCCAGGGACTTGAGCGGGTACACCACACCGCTGTACCGGTGCGCGCTGATGCAGGTCAGGAACAAGATGCTGCCATAGAGATTCACATGGAAGATGAACCTCTGCAGCTTGCACATGGCATCGCCGAAGATCCAGTCGGTCTTATTGAAGTAATAGAAGATGAGCGCCGGCAGAGTCAGCACGTACAAGAAGTCCGCCAAGGCCAAGTTGAACATGTACACGGAGATGCCGCTCCACGGCTTCATGTGGAAGACGAACATCCAGATGGCCACGCTGTTGCCCAGGAAGCCGACAATGAACACCAAGATGTAGACAGCTGGCAGGTAGTAGAACTGGAAGCCCGTCTTGGTCAGCGCGCATTTGAACGGAGAGGCGACGGCGGCGGTGGAGGCCACTGTGCTGTTCCCCCAGGGCGAGCCCGGGCCGGCCAGGAAGGCAGCGTCCGTCCCATTGGGGACCGCCGGCCACAGCACCTCGGTCATTCTCTCCTCCCCGACTTAGGCGGCGGCTCCAAGGGGCAAGCGGCGGCAAGAGGGCGGCGGCGAGGGGCGCAGCGAGCATCGGAAAGGCGGGCGAGCAGGCGGGAGGGGGCGCCGGGGAACTCTGCGGGAGGGGTCAAGCAGGGGCTCGCCCACGCCGGCTCCGGCCCCGCGTTCGCCGCGGGCCATGAAATCTGCCCCGGGCCGCGACCGAACCGGGCTGGCCGGAGGACCTGCAACTTCCCGGTGAGGCTGGCAGCGCCGAGGTTACACAACAGGGCGCTAGGGACACCGCCGCCGACAACTTTCCGACTGCGCTTTCCCGAGGGACCGCGGGTTCGCGCCGGAGAGCGCGCCGGGGGCTCAGTGAGGTCGAGCCAAACTCGCTGAGGTGGGGAGGGCGCGCCCCAACCTCCTTCCCCCAAAGATCAACTTCGTTTGGGCATCTTCCTGCGCCCTACCTTGCAAGCCAGCAGCTCGGCTCTAGGGCCCGCGCCGCTGCCTCCGCGCCCCCGGCGCTCAGCCTCTGGGGGCCATCGGAGCAAGCGTGGTCGCAGACTCGTGTGCTTCTGGATCGCGTCCGGCTCGCCGTCTGTGTTAGCTCGCAGGCTCTTCTAGAGACCTGCTCGAGTGCAGGCGGCGGGAGGGCGAGCCGGGCTCCCCGCGAGGATGGGCGGAGTTTGGGCACCCGGGTGAGTCCGCGCTCCTCCGGGAGGCGAGGGGCGTGCCTGCGCGAAGTTCGCCCGGGGCCGGAGGCGTCTTCTGGGAGAGCCGGTCTTCACCAGAGTCGGCGGTCAGGGCGCGCTCGGTCAGGGTCAGGGGTAGGGCTGGCTGCTGGAGAGCGATTGGTCCGAGAGCGCTCCTTGGCTCTTCCGCCAGCTATCTCGGCAGAGTGATGTTGCTGACACACAGGAAACCCCTCTGACCGCTCAGAGCCTTCTGCCTACAACCCTGGAGCGGACCGGAATGAGACTCAAGTCTCCAGGGCCCTCAAGAACGACGCCAGGTGTTTGCACGTTCCAAGCAGCCTGTAGTCCCCAACTGGGAAAGCCCTGGCGTTGCAGTGCTCAGCGCTTCACCAGAGACCGGATGCCTGGCACTTGCAGGAACCTGCTGCTCCCAGAAAGCTTTCAAAGGAGGGAGGGTGGGGAGGGAAATGGGGAGAGTCTCTTTCTGTCCTTCTAGTCTGCCTTTCCCCTTTTATTTCAATATGGTTTCTCTTAATTAACCAAATGCTAATAAACCGACGTCAATTGGTAACATCAACGTGAAAATTTCTAAAAGGGCTTTGTAAAAGTGTTAGTAGTTGATACTTGACGTTGCTTCAGCACAATTTGTTACCTACCAATTACAGACAACGCAGGGGCCCCAAATCCTCCTGTCCAGTACATTTAATTAAAGATCAAAGTCTGCAATAAAAAAATAAATAAAAACATATTGTTCAGGAAATAACTTGAATATTAAATATAAATTTATATAGATAGATGTAAAGACAATTTCAACTCCAAAGTGATTAAGGTGTGGTTTGGGGGTTGTATTACCAATCCTATTTCTTTAGGTTAAAATGATTGGTCACAGGGCTTCCCTGGTGGCGCAGTGGTTGAGAGTCCACCTGCCGATGCAGGGGACGCGGGTTCGTGCCCCGGTCTGGGAAGATCCCACATGCCGCGGAGCAACTGGGCCCGTGAGCCACAATTACTGAGCCTGCGCGTCTGGAGCCTGTGCTCCGCAACAAGAGAGGCCGCGATAGTGAGAGGCCCGCGCACCGCGATGAAGAGTGGCCCCCGCTTGCCACAACTAGAGAAAGCCCTCGCACAGAAACGAAGACCCAACACAGCAAAAATAAATTAATTAATTAATAATAAACTCCTACCCCCAACATCTTCAAATAAATAAATAAATAAATAAATAAATAAATAAAAGAAAAAAAGTGTTATTCCCAGAAGCCTTCTATCAAGAGAGAAAATTTTGAGCCAGGTCTTGAAGGTACTGATAGTCAGAGTATTTCAGAAGCTTCCCAAATGTTCTGCTCTCCTTAGGCTTTTTAAAAAATAGCCAACAATTTATATATAATTTGAGAAGTGGCAGACAATTCTAGGAAAGTCAAACCTGTTCAGTTTCAGACTCATAAACAAAAAGGCTGCCCTTCTTGTTACAAAGTTTCTAATAACCATCTTTACAAAGGTTCTTCTTTCCCTTTTTCTTAAGTCACAGAAAATCCAACAATCATTAAGGATGGAAAGATTATTGAAAACATTTGAATCGAGGGCTACAAGCATAAAAAGAAAAAACTTCTGATAAACATAAAATGTAAAGGGTAGGGCTTCCCTGGTGGCGCAGTGGTTGAGAGTCCGCCTGCCGATGCAGGGGACACGGGTTCGTGCCCCGATCCGGGAAGATTCCACATGCGGCGGAGCAGCTGGGCCCCTGAGCCATGGCCGCTGAGCCTGCGCGTCCGGAGCCTGTGCTCCGCAACGGGAGAGGCCACAACAGTGAGAGGCCCGCATACCGAGAAAAAAAAAAAAATGTAAAGGGTGGCAGAGAGAAGGGAGAGCTAATGGGTAGGCCAACTCAGGATTTTGCAGGTGAGAGAGGATGAGACTCTGCTTTGGGAGACAAGGGAATCCTTTGAGAGATCCCTCCAAGAATAATAACTAAAGTGTGATAACTTCTGAGATATACCTTAAGAAAGTGAGGAGACTCTTCTATTCTCCAAGAAGAATATAGAAGAAAGAAAGAAGAAAGAAGCCCAAGGAATTCACAGCTGGTATCCTCCAGTGAGTTAGAGGTGAGAGGGCTAAGGTGGGGCAGCAGTGGAAAAAGCACACAGAGAAAGGATGAAAGACAGTCCTGTGCTGGGCAGGGCCCAGCTGCTCCTATAAATGATTCATTTGTCATGGATCCAGTCAGTAGGGGTCCTGAAATTTATTTCATTAAGAATCACCTCAGGAGTATAGGACACAGAATAGGAGACAGCCTGGTTGCTCCAGGGTTGGAATGAATAAGACGAGAGGAGATTTAGGGACCAGGGAGGCTGAGGAAAGAGGGAGGGGAAAGGAAAGGGAGGAAGGAGACGAAGGTGCAAGAGGGTAACCGTGTAGGGGAGAAGAGAAAGCAAGGTGCTTGCACACAACTGATAGGGAGCTTTGGAAATCTCACAAAGCATTGCTTTCCAATTATTTAGGTTTGAATCTGGGTAGCTGTGGGAGGAGGGGTCTGGGAGGTGGTGAGATGACACAGGCTGAGGGGTCCCGTGGTTAGAATAATGTGCCGTTTGAGTATTTGCCCCTTGGTAGATGACACTGAGCTCAGTTTTCTTTTCTTTCTTTTTGTTTCAGTTCAATGAAGTTTCTTCTTTTTTTTTTTTTTGGAAGTATAGTTGATTTTTTACAATGTTGTATTAGTTTCAGGTATACAGAAAAATGATTCATATATATGAGTATATATATGAATGAATATATATATACATATATATATATATATATATGGGCTAGGTTTTCCATCTGCGTGCTGTCACTTACAAGGACATGTAAAATCCCAGGCCACCTAAATCTTTTCATCCTTCACAAAATTTCTTGCTCCCAGAAATTAAGAATATTCAAGGAAACTGCTTCCCTATAGTGCCATTTTTAGTATTTACTTTCCTTATTCCCATCCACATGAAGCCCTAGTCCTAGTCTCGGTCACTCTGTAATAGTTTTAAAAGAATTTATGTTAAATCCAGAATAAAAATGCCAGTCCTGGCTTGTCGTCTTTCTCTAATCATTATATATTATAAATATTCCCTTTGCTCTCTTTGTATCTGACCTCTCTGGTTTGACAAAAGCATGTCTCACAACAGTTACTGATAATAGATGGGAAATGCTATATTACGTGCCAGTTTTTCTACAATTTTCTTTTTTAATTTTAAAATTATTTATTTATTTATTCTTGGCTGCGTTGGGTCTTCGTTGCTGCATGCGGGCTTTCTCTAGTTGTGGCCAGTGGGGGCTACTCTTCGTTGCAGTGTGCGGGCTTCTCATTGCAGTGGCTTCTCTTGGTGTGGAGCACGGGCTCTAGGCACGCGGGCTTCAGTAGTTGTGGCTCACGGGCTCAGTAGTTGTGGCTCGCAGGCTCTAGAGCACAGGCTCAGTAGCTGTGGCGCACGGGCTTAGTTGCTCCGTGGCATGTGGGATCTTCCCGGACCAGGGCTCAAACCCGTGTCCCGTGCATTGGCTGGTGGATTCCTAACCACTGCGCCACCAGGGAGGTCCCTACAATTTCATTATACACTTAGCTTTCTCAGGAGATAGGAAATAAATATTTGTAAAGCCTGTGGGTGCAGAAGTATCTTTAAAGCCAGTTACCCATATCCAAGATCTTACACCATACTCATGGACCCATGGAGGGTTTCCATGGTAGCACAAAGGGTAAAAATATGACATTATTTGAGTGTTATTTGTCATTGTTATTATATCCACCATACATAAATTGTTGATTTCTGATACATCCATGTTTTGAGTACATAAGCTAAATCCCAAATGGGTAAATGAAAACCGTGTGTGAAAATAAAGAAATACCTGTTTTCCTCATGTTAAGTCACAGATTCCATCAGTTCACTCCTGGGATGTTGATCTCAATTACGTCCTGAGAGTTTCACATTTTTATTTTTCTTTTCTTTTTTAAATTTAAACATTTTTTTAATTGAAGTATAGTTGATTTACAACATTGTGTTAATTTCTGCTGTACGGCAAAGTGATTCAGATATATATATACAACACATCACTCAAAACTATTCCCTTAGGGTAAAACAGACTTGGATCTGCATTAATCCCAAACATTCTGTCCTTCTAGTGTGGAGTGCATCGTCCCAAATAAGCATCTCCATGAAGATCCTCTCTGGCTCCCCACGTGTGCTCTCCTTATCTAAGGGATGAGGTGGAAGGGCAGCATGCATAACCACCACCCCCATGCATTTTATTTTCCTGTATGTCTCATCTGTGACTGCCTGCACACACTCAGACATACATACCCTGTCTTATCTAGTCCTGTGAATCCTCCCTGAGTATTAAAGCTCAGAGTAAAAGTTAATTCGTGTCACAGACACGGAGTTTACCCTTTCCCTTCCACTTTCTTTTCTTTTTCTTTTTTAGGCTAGAAAGAATTTTTTTTTGTTGAACTATATTTGATTTACAATGTTGTGTTAATTTCTGCTGTACAGCAAAGTGACAATTATATATATATATATATTCTTTTTTTCATATTTTTTCCACTATGGTTTATCATAGGATACTGAATATAGTTCTCTGTGCTATATAGTGCTGTACACATTTTTCAAGATTAAACCTAATAGCAGTTGTTGTCATTCAAACTTCAGATTTTAGAATTTGGCTTTCTGAAAATTTGATAAGTTTTCACCCGCAACACTCAAAGTGTGAACCAATTTTAAGCAGATGAGCATTGTGTCCATTTTTATAATTTTTAAATTTAGATTCTTGTAGAAAAGCTGGCAGGATGGGCTTATCCAAGAGGGTCTTCTTACAACAAGCACAAGATTGGATGCTCTGCTGGAAAGATACCTGGATAGCCAAAGAAAGCATCTAATATGTCAACATACTAAAGTGAAATAGACCCATGTTTTGTCTATAGAAACAATAAAATGAAATAAAATATAATTCAATATAGAAACATTTATAGCTGACAGAGAACTCAAATAGTGTAGGTTATGCTTCAAGTGGAGAAATAATCAATTACTCCTTGACAAATTCTTACGTTTTCAATGACAGGGTTTAGCAGAACCTCAACATTAGTTCTGATTTTCATCTTTCAGCTTCAGTTCTAGACACCTGATATTGCTGCTAAATATTTATCTTAGAGACTGTATCATAGTTATAATAACCATGTAAGTAAAATACTATCTTAGCTCACCAGCAACGTCTGCTTTGAGTCTCTTAGCACAGTTTCTCAAACTTGACTATGCATACAGATCAGTTGCGGGATCTTGCTAAAATGCAGTTGTAGGTATGGGGTGGAGCCCAAGACTTTGCATTTGCAACAAGTTCTGTTTGATGTCCAAGCTCCTCATCCAACCACTACACTCTGAGTAGCAAGATTTTACATGATCCTGCCTGACATTGCTTTACTGTGCCAATTTGAAAATGCTATAGCTCCTCCTATCCAGTGACTAAAACACGTTAAGGGTTTAACAGTCTTGAACTGTGGTATGCATGTGCCACGTGCTATTTGGAATGCTTTTTATGTATTAGCTCATAGCACGTGATTTTGGAGAAGAAGACAAAACTGGGTTCAAAGGTCAGTTAGGGCCACTTAATAGCCATGCAACTAGACACATGGCCAAACCTGTGTCGTGTCAATGTTCTTATCACATAACTCCTGTATCACAAGATAGCTGTAAGAATGTGACTGTGTGAGTAAAGTGTTTAGGACTGTGCCTGGTACATAGTAAGTGCGTAACAAATACTAGCTATTATCATCATTATTATTTATAATGCTATCATTTTTACCTTAATGGATATAACTTGATAAGTGGGCCTTTGGATGTAAGAAACCAAATTCATCAAAACCAGCTTGAACAAATAAAGTGACTTTATTGGAAGGGTACAGGAGTTTGGACTTTAGAAGAAAGAAAGTATAGGAACTTGAAAATCATGTATTTTGCCTAAAGACATGCGATCTCTGTACTCTGCCTTTCTCTGTTCAACCACTGATTTTCTTTCCCTCCCTCCTCCTTTTTCTTCCTTTCCTCTTCCTCTTCTCCTCTTCCCTCTCTCTGCCAAACAGTTTTCTCTTCCTACACGGATATGACTCAACGTGGCAACTCAGAGCCTAGCATTATTTCCAATAATAAATTCCTAGGGA
>NW_006774324.1:11326-36788 GCF_000442215.2 Lipotes vexillifer | reverse complement strand
AGGGAAAGATTCTGGACTGACATGGTCAAATTCACTTTGGCCTGGAGGTGAAGGGGATGAGCCAGGCGATCAGAGCCTTCCTCCAGGGCTGAGTGACAGACTCCAAGAAAAAGAGAAGTATAGCCTACCTGTCTTAGGAGGAAATATGGGGGCAGGGAGTGACATTGTTATCACCTCTGGTATAGAAGGCAGTACAACCATGGATGTGATTGATGGGTGGAGAGGAAGACGGAAAACAAGGGTTTCAGGAATACAGTTGTGACTGGCAAACTCCAGAGCTTCAAGGAGGCTAGAGGATTGTGCCTGGGACCATTCGGAGCCTGGTGGAAAAAACAGTCCTCCAAGATTGGTGAGAACAGGCCCTGGGAACCTACTGCTTTGGCAGGGAAGTTGCTGAGAGTTAGCTCCCAATGGGAGCACCCAAGTGGAGATCTACAGAGCATATGGAAAAACTGAGCAGAATGAATGAACTAAGGAGGCAGAAGGCAGAAAAATCCTGTTGTCTTACCTCTTTTGTCTTTGCTAAGGACGTAGAAGAAAGAGGATGAAAAAAAAAAAGAAGGGAAAAAAATCTTTGCATTCCTGCCAGGAAAATGAAAGTCTTCCTTCAATCAAAGATAAATTATGAGGTTCTGCTTCCATGATGGAAACCAGCCCCAAGGTATGGTAATTTCTCCCGGGACCTTCGTTATTAATTCAGTTGGGAGGAAACCAAGGGACATACTTACAGTAATTTGAGTCTTTGGAAATAAGGAGTTTGACGTGAGCTTCGGAGCAGCAGAGAAATTGAATTTGATTTAGAGAATGAGTGCCTCAGAAGAAAGTGGAAGGCAAGTCTGGAAAAACTTTGTGGTGATTGCGTGGACACTTCATAGCTGAAAGCTCTGTTCATTCTCCTCGGGCATGAAATTTTGGCTGTAGGATACATTATAATTTGCTTTAGCAAGATAGCATGAGAGATTAGATTAGATTTCATCTCCAGTGAAGGTGGCAGACTGGTAAGGGTTTGGATTGAAAGTGTATGTGTAAAGGACAGGTGTGGCACGGGGAAGCAGCATTGGACTACCAACCTAATACTTTTCCTTTAGAAACAGACAAAGATTACTACTCGCATGGGGATCCTCAGGAATTGGCCAAAGATAGACTTTACAGAGTCACAAAATGAGTGTTAGGTAAGTAAGGAAAAGTGGTTTATCAATGGAGGATAAGGTTGACTTCCTTAATTACAAAAAAAGGGAGGGGAGAAGCAAAAATTTGTAAATAGTTGTTCTGGGGACGAAGGTCAACTTTATAGCATTCACCCCAAAGCATGCTGTATGTTATAATAAAACATATTTTATATGCCACATTATAATCAGTGAAAGGGTGATTCCTGCTCAGAATAACTGCAGGAAGAAGTTGTGGAGCTCTAAGAGAAGGAAGTGACGTGGGACAAGCTTTTCAAGAGCAGAAGGGGAAATAAAGCGGTTCTACTCTGGCCATGGAAGGAAAAAAGGCAGAGGGAAACAGACATAGTAGGTACGATGAACAAGAGCTAGGTCTGTAAATCAGCTGGGCTATGAGGAAAGAGACAGAATCTCCTTACCTCTGAAAAGGCCATTTTGATTAGAAGTCCTTAGAAGTAATATATGAGGAAGGGGAAGGGAACCCACTGCTTTTTTCTCATGGAGTAAAAGACTGAAGAAAATGAATATAACATCTCAAAGGTATAAATATACAGTATTAAATATATTAAGTATAAAAAGATTATAGGAGGAAATTGGGATATGAGAAATATGGTATATGGTGATATATGAGGAAATCTAGGAGGAAATACAATGTAAATTTTCAGGCAGTGAGGAGAGCCAGACGGAGAAGAAAGAGAAGAAGAAGAAATCAGTCAATGATAAAAGAAACACTGGTCATCAAAGAAACCTTTAAGGATTGACAAACTTCCTATAACTCTGGATAAAGCAGAGCTTAAAGTTACAATATGTGATAAAAAAAAGTCAGGCCTCAGAAGATTGATTACACAGCACTCTGAAATGATAAGCATATATGTGTCTGAACATATAAACACACACACACACACGTGTGTGTGTGTGTGTGTGTGTGTGTGTGTGTATTAGAGAAAGGAGCAAGATTGAAAATGAAGGAAGGAGGACTTGTGGCTCCTCAGTTAGGGAAGTTGAAGAAGGATTATCCATTATCATGTGGATAATCTAAGATGCAATTGGAAAAAACTGTGGCTAATGCCATGGTGACAACACTGCAGAAAGAAATAAGTTAATTATTACCAGACTTCAACATTCCAGAAGTGAATGACCTGATGGCTTTTTTTAGGGAGGAATCTCTTTCTAGGTTAATGGCCTCAGCTGAATTCCTTCTGTAGACTGCCTGACTGACTTGTCTCCTATATTGTTGGTTTATGGGAGGCTATTAGAATAACAAGTATGATGAAATAAAGAGACTCACCGATCATTTTAAAAATGTATTTAATTTCTAATAAAAATTACTCAACTCATCACTCAAGAACAGGATTATTGTGGGAAGAAAAGTTACTGCAGGTAAGTCTCACACACAGACACACACACACATACACACACACACACACTCACTCAGCAAAAACAGAGGCAAAATTCTGTACCTTGGGACAACCAATATTAACATTTACTCATCCAAAGATTTTTCCTTTCAAATATAGTCATGTGAATATATATTTATATGTATATTTTTAATTAGGGTACTATATAATTGTATCTTGCCTTCCTGACAGGATGTAAATATATGTATATTTATATACATGTATATTACCATTTCTTTCCATTTTCTTAATGCTGACAGAACACTACTAGTAGTTAAAAGGATAAAGGAAAGAAAACTAGATAAATAGTTTCCTGGCATTACTAAACAAGAAAGTCTGACACAATAACAGAGGGCTTGATACATAAAATACAAAGATGCCCTATAAAGGGACAAAGGGAACTTGATTTTCTTAAGAGATATCATGGTGCATCAATTAAGTTTAGATCAAGACTTTGAATCAGGTAAACAATAATTTTCTTTCCAGTAACAAAGGTAAAGCACTTACCTCTTAAGTTACTGCAAAAACTTTATATCCCAATATTCCCTGGTCAGAAGTTTTCAGATAGAAAAGAATCAACATGGCAAATGGCATGGATATGTAGTATTTTAATGTAGTTCTAAGTGAAATGAAAAAAAAATCAAACACAAAAGAATTAGCACTTAAGGTGCAAAAGTGAGATGGATATTTAGTCTGAATTCACTAAAATTAAGGACAAAGATGAAATGTTTAAGATAATAAAAAAATAAGGAAGACGTATTTAATACATTAATAAACTATACAATAAGTTGTACTAAGAGACATTAAACCCCAAAGAAGAGCCAAAAAATTGTATTTATATGGAAAATATAAGGAAGATTCAAAGATAAATTAGAAGCTGGAAACAGGAAAGCGAACGTAATGAGAAATTACAAAAAGTTGTTTTTGAAAATAGGGTGATTCAGGATGTAGTATTTATTCACAGCCATCACCAGGATAGTTATAAAAATAGTAGCTGATATTTTATGAGCACTTACTGTGGTAAGTCTAAGGACTTAATGATAAAAAGATAGTTCTCTGCCAAAGAGTCAGGATTTTTTAGAAATGGAAAAGAGACAAAAACAGAAAAGATAAGGGAGAATAAAAGCATTGAGACACGGGAAAAGACCCTAAAGTTAAACAGAAACATAAAGTAAGTTAAATACAAGGAAATGTCAAAGTAAATCAATATCTACAAAATAGAGGCTGCTGAATTTGATGATGAACGTATAAAAAAAAAAATCCATTAAGAAGCTACAGGAAATAAAACTAGGGCAAAGCAGAGCTACCACACAGAACGTTTTGTAAAACCCCCAAAACTCCTAATTAAAACCAATATAGGAAAACATGGCAGTTCTCCAAAAGAAGCATGTAAGTATAAAGTACCTCCTAATAAGGGAATGCACTATAGGAGAAGATTTGAGAGCCAGGTGGCTGAAGTTATTAACTGG
The DNA here is from genome assembly GCF_000442215.2 of Lipotes vexillifer. Lineage (NCBI taxonomy): Eukaryota > Metazoa > Chordata > Mammalia > Artiodactyla > Lipotidae > Lipotes > Lipotes vexillifer. Next base: position 32,756 of record NW_006774324.1, on the reverse strand, counting down.
AGAAGTCACATCCAGGAGCTGGGAGAAGCAGGCAAGAGGGAGGTTTAAATCCAAATTCATTGGGTATTGTTAGAAGGAAAAGAAAGGATCCAAAAGGCCTAATCATGGGGATAAAATCCTTCTGGGAGAGCAGAAATGCAGGAGCCTGTAAATGAGTGAAGGAAACAGGAGGATGTGCCCAATGGGAAAAACCACATTTCAGAGCCATGCAAATTGTTGGTTGGGGAAAAGTAATAAATGCATACATAAGTAGTACTTTTAAATATCATCTGTAACTGTGAATAGATGAAGTGAATATTTCATATTCATTCAATGAATATATGAAGATAAAATATTACATATAGAAAATAAACATCAGAACACAAACACTATTTCATTTGCTAAATTCTGGAATATGAGGAAGTGGGATCCATTAGGCCCAAGGTATTGAAGATGCAAGGGTAATTCCAATGGCTTCCTCGTAATGGTGTCAAATTAAGAAGACTAGGAGGCACTTCCCTGGTGGCGCAGTGGTTAAGAGTTCACCTGCCAATGCAGACAACAAGGTTCAAGCCCTGGTCCAGGAAGATCCCACATGCCGTGGAGTAACTCAGCCCATGCACCACAACTACTACAACCCACAAGCTACAACTACTGAGCCCACGTGTCACAACTACTGAAGCCTGCACGCCTAGCGCCCGTGCTCCGCAACAAGAGAAGCCACCACAATGAGAAGCCGGCGCACCAAAACGAAGAGTAGCCCCCGCTCGCCACAACTAGAGAAAGCCCGCGCGCAGTAACAAAGACCCAACACAGCCAAAAGTTAATTAATTAATTAATTAATTAATTTAAAAAGAAAAAGAAGACTAGGAGACTCACAAATTGGTTCTCTCTGGCTATTCCCCTTGAGGCATAAAGACACCAAGATAGAATGGCTGCCTTCTTTTCTAGCTAGGGTAAGCAACTCAGTGCTTTGAATGTGATGTTTGCTTTTTCTGAATAACGGAATTGTTATAATATGTATTTTTGTGCTTTTCAACAGTTAAAGACATTGGGGCTTCAAAAATGATTGAGGTTTCCCTTTCATCCTCAGAGCAGAGAGTGTGCCAATATCTAATAATTCTCCATTTCTCAGTAACCCTTAAACATTGCTTTTCTAAAATCAGCAATTTGATCTTCCAATATAACTCTTATGTCTCTTTTCCTGTGAATTTTTAAAAATTGAGACAAGTAACAAGATGAGGTATTTTTGATGTGAATTTGGATGACTTTGCAGGAAGGATAAAAATGAAAATTACCTAGAGCTCAAAACCCTTGGTACACAAATATCACCTAAGTGAGTAAGTGAAAAGTAGAATCAATATTAGATTCTAACCTCAGCTCTCCCACTGCCTGACAATGGGCACTTAACCTCCCTGTGCAGCTTGGGAGTATTAATTTCTTTATCTAGTCACCTCTTTGAATATTTTGAGAATTAGATAATGAACTTGCTCTTTGAGCTATTTGGAAAAACCAATGGTACATAAATTTTTTTAAGTGTTGTTTAAAATCTTGTATCTTGCAAAGATAAAACACCCTATTTAGCTATTTGAGATGCTATATTCAGTCAAATATGTATTCTTTGTATAACATCTAACATAAAAGTATGCCCTAAGTACTGGTTTTTACTATTTACCACATTAATACTTAATAACATGGAATCTAGATTATTATTCTATTATAGGCTAATTCTTTTGAAACACAAGAAAATAGATAATATGAACCTGTATGCAGCAAAAAATATTTTTCATTCTATTTCTTTTTCCTAAAATAGGACTTTCATTATGTTTTCTGTGCTCAAAGGACTTATATTTTCTCACAATTTCATTAAGTTGGGATTTTTAAAGACTCTGTAACAGCCCCAAGTCTTCCTTTCCAAACCCTGTCCTCAAGTCAAGGCAATGTCATTCTATCCCCACGTATCCTGTGATAATTCTGGTCTACTCACTTTTTCATGTCATTTATTCTTCCTTTCTCTGTTGTCTCTGCCTTTTCGATTTTTTTATTCTTTAAAAACCTTGAAGAACTGATGCAGTGAAAAACTGATATATATACAAATACACACACATATATAAGTGTATATGTGTATATGTATGTTTATATGTGATATCTTATAGTCAAAGCCAATAATAAAAGAATTATTTGTATACATTTTTAACTTCCCTATAATATTCAAAGATTTTGTTTTCATGCGATTGTTTTCAATGTTCAAACTCTCTTCCCTTCCACTTTGTTGTTTTGCCTGATGGGAAGCCCCCTGCTTTACAATATGCACCCTGAGGGGACCTCTGGAGTGAGGAGGAAGAGGAGAAAATGATAGATTCAATATCCACTAGCTAAATGACAACTCTCAAACTCCTCTTTCCCAGCATCTTGGGAAGAGTGAAAATCTGTTTCTGATGAAGGAATTACTGTTTTTGCAGTGATCTTTCTACTTTCTTTGTAATTCCTGGAGTTTTAAAAATTCTATTCTTTTGTTGGAACCAATTTTTAAAAAGTCAACAATGAGATGTTTATTGTAGCTAACATTTTCATTCTGTCTTGTAAAAAATTCATTAATTGGGCTTCCCTGGTGGCGCAGTGGTTGAGAATCTGCCTGCCAATGCAGACAACACAGGTTCGAGCCCTGGTCTGGGAAAATCCCACATGCCATGGAGCAACTGGGCCCGTGAGCCACAATTACTGAGCCTGCGCGTCTGGAGCCTGTGCTCCGCAACAACAGAGGCCGCGATAGTGAGAGGCCTGCGCACCGCGATGAAGAGTGACCCCCACTTGCCACAACTAGAGAAAGCCCATGCACAGAAATGAAGACCCAACACAGCCATAAATAAATAAATAAATACATTGTGTATTAAAAAAAAAAAAAAGAAAAAGAAAAAATTCATTAATTTATTCGAAATATATTTATAAAATACAGGTTATGTATGGGAAATTAAATAGCTTACATATTTTGAACCCTCACTAATATATACTTAATGTATTTTTATTAAAATGATAATGTGCATTTTTACATAAAAGTCAAAATCAAGAGTAACAGTATATTCAGAACAGTGTTATAAAAAAAAATCTACGAGAGTTGACCTTAAAATTATTTCTTAAATATTGTAGATACTTCCTTTCCTTGGCAATACACTGCTAAAATAGTTACAAAAGATAAAAAAATGATTAACCCACAGAAGGTAAAAAGAAGAAAGAAAGAAGGCTGAGACATTAAGAGATGAGAGATTTAAACACATTTTTGGTACTGGTGTTAACTGAGTTAGGAGAGAGAAGAAAGCTGTATCTTGAAGTGGAGAATTTCTAGAGGAAATTAATGAATTTATCACTTGAAAGGGCACTACTTGGAAACATCAGGTACTGAGAGAGGGTAAGAACGGGGGGATTGGCTGAAAATCTGGACAAGATGGAGGAGGGAAACCTAGGCTCCAATTCTTCTGCACAGTGAGGAACTTTCATCTTCCACCAACTCCTTCTCTTCCTGTCAACCACCAGCTCCGAAACTCAGCACCAGGAGACATCAGGTTAAATAGAAAACTGTGGTGACATTAGGTCTGAAGCCACGACGCTTAGTTCAGAAACCATATTGTGAACTGATGGGCCTTTGGCCTCTTCGCAAGCACACTAGCAGTCAGCGTAGCTGTGCCCTCCATCTCCGGGCCCCACCTGCACTCCAAGTACGTGATGCACAGATTCTTCTCTAGTGTCCAAAAGGCCCTTCCTTCAACCCTACTCCTCACCCAAAAGAACGATTTCTAAATATTGACATTTCTCAATTTCAAATCTGAATATATAGTCAGGGTACTCCAGTCCCTCGAGGACAGCCTTCAGTTTGAAAGGAATGGATCAAAACAGAGAAAGAGGGCGTCCCTGGTGGCGCAGTGGTTGAGAGTCCGCCTGCCGATGCAGGGAACACGGGTTCGTGCCCCGGTCCAGGAAGATCCCACATGCCGCGGAGCGGCTGGGCCCGTGAGCCATGGCCGCTGAGCCTGCGCGTCCGGAGCCTGTGCTCCGCAACGAGAGAGGCCGCAACAGTGAGAGGCCCGCGTACCGCAAAACAAACAAACAAACAAACAAACAAAAAAAACAGAGAAAGAATTTCTACAAAAAGAAGGACAAAGATAGTGAAAGAATCAAAAATGTGAAAGAAAACCCCTAAACTGTAACATCTTAAGTGAGTTACGAGAAAATATTCTACCTATAAAAAAGGAATGTAATACTACAAAAGAATGATATAACCATAAAGTATACATAAAATATGTGATAGTAATTTAACAGTAATAGTCTACATAAAAAAATTCTAATAGGGATTTTGGAAGCCAATATGCAAAGTGTAAAAATTGAAAAATCAGCACTATAGACATTACTGAATATTGAGATAAATACCCAAAGAAAGAGCTTAAAAAGTTGAAACTGTTTCTGGAGAGAAGGATTTAAAGTTTGATAGAAGACCTACTGTATAGCACTCAATACTCTGTAATAACCTATATGGGAAAATAATCTGAAAAAGAATAGATATATGTGTATGTACAACTAAAAGACTTTGCTGTACACCTGCACAACCTTGTAAATCAACTATACTCCAATATAAAATAAAAATATTAAAAAAAGAAAGTTTGATAGAGTTTACTATGCACCCTTTAGCTCTGTGTTTGTTTTACCTGCTTGCATGAATGACTGGTAAAGAAACAGACAGAAAACCAATTAAAACAAATATAATCAAAGGGAAAAGTACAGACCACAATTTTTTTTTTTTTTTTTTTCAGTACGCGGGCCTCTCACTGTTTTGGCCTCTCCCGTTGCGGAGCACAGGCTACGGACGCGCAGGCTGAGCGGCCATGGCTCACGGGCCCAGCAGCTCCGCGGCATGCGGGACCTTCCCGGACTGGGGCACGAACCCGTGTCCCCTGCATCGGCAGGCGGACTCTCAACCACTGCACCACCAGGGAAGTCCCAGACTGCAATTTTTAAATTTGAAGCCTTTGGTGAGTTTATTAAAAGCAAAATTAGTCCACTGTGCAGAGCAAGTAATTTTATTTCTGATGATTCAATACTCAGTAGCGATTCAGGGTCAGTCATTATGGGATGTCAACTTGCTTATATAAACGGAAACTGTGTAAGAGACTGTAACAGATATGTATCTAATCTAGAACGTAAGAGAGAAACAAAGCTCAGACGTTTTTCTTTTGATCAGTGATTTACTATTTTTATTTTCTCAGATTGCAGAAAATCAAATAAGTAAAGTAAGATTTTTGAGTTGATTTAGCTATAGAAAATTTAAATTAAAAGTCTCATTTTGATATTTTTTAAGGAAGAAGTCAATTTTGTTATTATGAAACACTGTAGTTTTACCTTCATCAGTTGTGCATAAAGTGTTTTTAAGATTGTGCCTAACTGCAAAATGTAAGTTCTTAGTTTATGGTTGACTACTATTTTAATCACATAATATGTTGATTTTACTCTTCTATTTAATACAGTACATAAAGAGTTTTGTACTTTGTTGTATTTGGATCAAGTGGGGATTAAGTCTTACAAACTATGTCTATGAATATTTCTTTGGGTTTAGAGATTATCCATTTATGATCTGAAAATTGTATTTATAATGGAAACTTTCATCAGAGCAAAAAAGAATACTGAAATTGCACTTATAAATCCCAAGTGAAAGAGTTCTCAATCACAAAACTTAGAAGATGTCTCTAGGAACTGGCAAGTTAATGTTTTCAAAAAGCCACCTGGGAATGAAGCTGATAAATTATATCTCTGGTATTTGATAACCCAGTGGTCACTTTAAAGTAGATATAGAAAACAACATATTATTTCTCTGTATTTAACGAAAGCATTATGATCTACTTCTGTCAGCTAATGAAAGAGCGCAAATCACTTCAGCAAAATGAAGTTTAAGAATATTAAAAAGTTCTGAGTTGATAGGTAATTCCTAGCTACTTTGAGTCCCATCTTTCCTGCCAGAGTGATTGTGCTATACTCTCCTACCTTTACAAGGGAAATGGAATCAATATAATATTGCCAACCACCCTTGAGTGTGAATCCTTGATTTGCCACCGGTCTGTACTCCCCGACCTCCTCCTTTCTTTCATGTAATTGTCCATCTAGATGGTATATGATCAATACTCAGTTATATTTTGACAGAAAAAATTAGATTTCCACTTGTTAACTTTTTACTAGTAAAGAAAGAATGGCCTCAATGAATGGAAGGCTTAGAACAAAAAACCTTTTGTACTTTTTCAGGGAGCAATAAGAGTTGCCGATTACTAATAATTACTATCATATACGTTCTGCAAAGCAGGTAGTAATCTGAAAATCAAATGATCAGGGAAAGTTAAGAGACCATGAGTGATTGGTTTATATAATATTCATATTTTCAAGCAAACTTTAAAAAATATATTAATATCTTGGACATTTCCACCACTCCATTCCCACTATTCCTACTTAGAACAATCATGTCTTGGAGATAATAAAGAAATAACCCTAAGAAGATTGTATCCTACAAAAACTGCAGGTACAGTATGTGGATCGTCTTTCTTGTCTCTTAGCTAACGTGGAACATATCCAATACTTGCACATCAAGTAATTTACTTCACCATAGGAACATTGCAGACTCCAAAGCCTACATCAAGCAACGGACTTTTAATTTTTTAATGCAATATTCACTCTTTGCATGGAAGAAAAATGCTCTATGCTAGCGGTAAGTGTGGGGAGAACAAAAGGTAATCTTCTTTATTTACTCTGGGGTTGAATAAACTAAGCAGTACCAAAAGAAATTCCTAAACAGGTATTTAATACCAGAAAAAATTCAATGCTAGTTAAAGCAGTACTTTATTCATAAGAACAAATCAGTTGGGACTGAATAATGTCTGGATACTTTAGGTATGAGAAATTTGAGAGACCCATAGTAGAATTTGGCAAAAGGATCCCTAGCTAAATAAGGCTGAAATTCTGCCAAGTGAATTAATCCCCTTCCTTAGGCTTTGTCTTCCCAGCTCTCTCCCTAAGGATTATTTGGCCAGCTCTAATATTTATTGCTTATAATCTTAAGTACATAAGGTGTGCTCGCTAACGTGACCTCTAATTATATTTACATACTGAAGTACACGTTACCAGTCATAAAGTTGTACTGACCTTTGTCATCAAAAAAAAAAAAAAAAAAAAAAACCCTAAAAACTCAAACCTAAAAGATGTGTCCAAAGAACATTCCCTTACAATTGGCAGAAAATCCAGCCCAAACAGGCTTTTAAAAAGGAGCTGATTCACTGACTTAATTCAAACATATAGAGGAGGGCTGGCTCCCTCGCTCCCTCTGTCTCTCTCCTCTCCTTCTCCTTCGCTTCCTCTATTCTTTCCTGTTTCCTCTCTTCTGCATCTCTTCCAGGTCTCCATTTGCCTTGATACTTGTGTAGGTTTCCCACCTCGAACAGAAGACGGCTTCAGCTTTCCCAGATCTCACATCCTCTGAGGTTCAGTCTAGCAGGAGGGAGAAGTCCCCTGTCTCTTCTCAGCATTCCTGGTGAATGCTTACTTTCACTTCTGATGGGGTAACATAAACCATTACTGAACTATCCATGGTTAGGAAGAGAATGAAGCATATTGACTGGCTTAGAGCTGTCACTCATTTCACTCTGGAAGACCATCTATATTAGTTTCCTATGGCTGCTGTAAAAAATTACCACGAACTTGGTGGGTTAAAATAATATGTTTATTCTCTTACAGTTCTGGAGGTCAGAAACCCAACATCACTTTTGCTGGGCCAAAATCAAGTTGTGGGGAGACCCGTGCTCCTTCTGGAGGCTCTAGGGGAGAGTCCATTTGTCAGCCTTTTCCAGCTTCTAGAGCTGCATTCCTTTGCTCTCGGCCCCTTCCTCTAGCTTCAAGGCCAGTAGCCTAGGGACCTCTCACTGTTGTGGCCTCTCCCGTTGCGGAGCACAGGCTCTGGACGCGCAGGCTCAGCGGCCGTGGCTCACGGGCCCAGCCGCTCCGCGGCACCTGGGATCTTCCCGGAACGGGGCAGGAACCCGTGTCCCCTGCATCGGCAGGCGGACTCTCAACCACTGCGCCAAGCCCTCTGCCTCCCTCTTGTAATGACATTTGTCATTACATTTAGGCCCCATCCAGGTAATGCAAGATAATCGCCCAATCTCAACATCCTTAGCAATCATATCTGCAAAATCACTTTTGTCACATAAAATAGCATTCACAGGTTCCAGGGATTGGGACCTGGGTATCTCTGAAGGACATTATTCAACTTACCACACACAATATAAGCATAAAAACAGAGAGAAGGGAAGATAAGTAACAAATATCTAATACTGATGTGTTTTAGAAGCTGTTTTTATTTTGTTCCTTTGTCTTTTGTAATTATATTAGCAAAGCAAGGGTCTTCCTGTGCTTCTAATTTTAATTTAACATCAATGGCCAAATTATCAAGTGTACAGAAAATACAAGTGGGTATTGGGAAGCTAGAGATCCAGTTGTGACTTGAACTTTTCATGGCATGAAATTATCTACTCTAAGGATAGTTTGAGCATTAGACGTTTCTTCCGCTATAATAATAGTTCCTTTCTGTGGCTCGAAGACGGAACTCTGCTTTGTTCACATCTTAAGTAAATAAATCAAGTAAGATTTTTAGTCAAGCATGATAAAAGAGCTATAATATAGGTCGGTTGACGATGAATGTATTTTCTATTCCAAGACATATGTGAAAGACTAGGTTAGCATCAATTAGATATTTTGTAAAATACCTTATGTTGCCCAACCGCTGTATGTTTAAGCCTTCACATGTACAAAAAGAAAACAAAAACAAAAACCTCTTCTTAAATTGGTTGTTCACTGTACCTTCTTTTTTGTTTTATTGGATTAATTGATTGCCCCTTATTCCCTCAACGCAATCAAATTATAGCATCCTCTCTTAGTTTTCAGACTCTCAGAGGAAGATGGAACCTGTTTGTTTGGCTTGGAATTAAAATTCCCTATCATTAATCTTCCATGATCTTTGACTGATCTGCTTGAATGGAAGGATTTTTAAAAAAATTATAAGAGAGGCAGAACTATATTGTGGATGAGAATCAGAAGATTTGGGTTTAAATCTTTATTTTGGCTAGTTGCTAGTTTTCAGCTGTGAGACTGTGACAAAATTACTGCACCTCTCTGATCCTCATTTTTTAATCCATAAGATGGGAGATAATAGTAATTATCCACAGTTACGCTCTGCTTTGAAAGTGTAAAACACAGCATGCAGCACCAAAAATTATGGGTATTTTTTCTTATCATTGTATTCATTCTATCACATGGATATTGCTTAACATATAATTTTATTCAAGTATTTTGAAGGAACTGATATGTCAGTTAATAACGGTTTAGTGAATACTCTGTGTGCTGCCCTTAAGGAGCCTTCAATCCTGCTATGTACAGTTTTTAGTAGAACCCATTAAAACTGTTTAATATCACCTAACAGAACACATATAAATACGTTTGACATAAATTTAGCCACAATTTAAAGTAGTTCAATATGTTGTAAAAGATTTATTTTAAAAAGCATTATATAATTTTCAGTAACTGAAAAAAACCTTTGATTTTTGGACATGATTCAAGATTTTAAGTATAAAGTGAGAAACCAGATAATAAGGTCTATCTTAGTGAGTGGCAGAGGAATTCAGCAATCTAGGCCAGATGATAAAACTGGTAACACTTTGAAGACATCCACATCTCTGTGATTCATATAGTTCCAGATACCTATCAGTCTCAAGTTTATCCACAGGCACTCTAAAATTATATGAAAATGGCTATACAAAAATCAGTTATAAAGAGAAACAAAGCTTGATTGTTTTGTTTTTTAGATTACACATATAAGTGAAAGCACAAAGTATTTGTCTTTCTCTGTGTGACTTATTTCACCAAGCACAATACCTTCTAGGTCCATCCATGTTGTTGCAAATGGCAAGATTTCATTCTTTCTTATGGCTGAGTAATATCCCAATTTTATATATATATATATATATATATATATATATATGTGCCATTTTCTTTATCCATTTATCTATCAATGACACTTAGGTTGCTTCTACAACTCGGAGGGGAGGTGGGTAGGGGAATGGGCAAATAAACATAGGAGATTAAGAGGTACAAACTACTAGTTATAAAATAAATAAGTCACAGGAATGTAATGTACAGTACAGGGAATATCATCAATTCTATTATACAATAATAACTTTGTATGGTGCATAATCTATAAAAATATTAAATCACTATGTTGTGTACCTGAAACTAATATAATATTGTAAGTCAACTATACTTCAGTAAAATAAAAAGAAAGAAACAAAGAAACAAAGCTGTGGCTCTGTGGTCATATTAGCAATAGCATAAGTCTGATTATGTTGGGTTGGCATGTACTACTAATTACATAATTAAAGCTAGATGTACTGTGTTTAAAAAATTGACTCTAGAATATAAATTCCTATTTATATTTTTCCCCTCTCTTCTCACTTTGATGTTATACATTAAAAAAAAAAGAAAACTTAAACTCTGAATACTGGTGATCAAAACCACTCTAATAATCAAATACGCACTGAAAAAAATTTCTCTCTCTGACACTAACATTTACAGTAATAATGAAAATGTTAAGTGCTTAAAAGAGCAAAAAATCTATGTAGTTTGTCAGTCTTTACCCAAAAGATTGTGAGGGGGCAACTTTTTGTTAACAACACTAGAATACACTAAACTTTCTTTAATTTTAGAAACTCAGACTTACAATGAATATGGCGTTCAGAGATCCATACATTTAGAGCCCCAACTGCTTCCCCTATTACTTCATAAGGTGCCCTAAGCCTTTAATGAATAAAGATGTGACTTTCTAAAGTAACTAATACCTTTAATTTTAAAATAAAAATGAAAACAACTAGCTGGCATTGCCCCACGAAGAGTACCATGTTCCAAAATTATAGAAAGAAAGAGAAGCTAAAATTAAGTTATTAGTTCCTGGTGAAAATTTAATGAAGTCGACATTGGTAGCACTTCTTTTAGAAGCATAATTTTTGACTTAATAATTTGTTATTCCTAAGACCTGTAATTATTTGAACAGTTTGTAAAAGAGGCAGTTGCATGGGGATATGCTAAGACTTAGACAAAGAGATTAATTTTTTCAACAGCAGGAGTGAGTGAGATTTATGTTATCCAAAAGAGAAGGTAAACAGGCAAGCAAAATCATCCGTCTTCCACAATAATGCCCTTCTGTTTATTAACAGCTATGGGGAAGTTTAGACTATCAGTCTATAGTTGAGTTTTGTCTACTTCGTGGCATAAGGGAGGGTGAATCAGGAAACTTGTTTGGTTAATTTTAGCCTAGTAAGTTTTTAAAAGCAACTCAGAAGAAGTAAGGCAACACAGTTAGGTATTGATTTTCTTGTCTCAAACCGAGAGTCATAAATTATACGCCATGCCCAAGTTCTTCCTGAAGATATCAATACTCTTCCCATAAGGCCATCTGTGGTTAAATATTTTGATCACTGAGGTAGAAAAATAGACACCAGAGCCAACTGAGATGGGGAAGAGGGGGTGTACCTTTTCTGATGAACTACTGGACCACTCAAATAGATTTCTGTTAAACCGTCTGGGTCATGAAATACATCTTGGGCCACATTCATTATGGCAACCAAAACACAGCGGCTATCCTGACTACAGATAAGTACAAACACTGAGGGTAGGAAATGGACATCCCAATATAAGAATACAAATTTAAATAAATATAAACCACATTTGTGAGTGCTTTGAAAATACACTGTCTCATTTGGATAAATTTTTATTGTTTGCACCAACTATTTTTCTGTATTTTTGGTTTAATCATTTTATTTTTCATTCAATCATACATCAGTATTTTTCACTACTTACCTTGGATCAAGTATGATTCTACAAGCTGAACAGACAGGAGTGAACAAGACAGGTGAGGTTCTTGGCCCTTAGAGAAAAATATGTAAAGAAATTAATGAACTAATACAGGTTGTCAGGAAATAGTGCTTCGATAGAGAGTAGTTGGGAAACTTCCTTCAAAGGGGTGTTCAAGAAAGTTCTCCAAGGTTGTGCCTGCATCTGAACAAGGACTTAAACGAGGGTGGGTTTAAGTGAAGAACTGGTGAACCAGTTTTCCTGGATAAGGGATGAATAATGTCCTGAGATGGAAAGCATCTTGGCAAGTATGAAGAATTGAAAAGCTGTGAGTGTATCTGGAAAGTTGTGAGGGAAAGGGTAGTAAGTACTAGAGTCAATATTAGGTAGTCAGAATTCAAAAATGCAAACCCGAAGGGCCTGCTAGGCCAAGTTAAGGAGTCTGGATTTTATTACAATAGCAATTATTATGGAGTTATTATGAGGTATTTTATGACAATATTCTGCTTAGAGTAAGCCAAAAGTTAATTTAAAATTTTTTAAAAAGCTTTATTGTTCCTTAAGTAACTGCAAAATTCAGTTTCTCCATCTAAATTTATTTTTAATAACTTTCAAAAGAACACTACTGTGTAAACCTCAGAAATAGTATGTTTAAGGAAATTTCAAGAGAACTTTGGAATTCCTGGGGAATGTGTTCTGGTGGTTCTTCCAGAGGAGAGACCAGTTGGTAGAGAAGGAGGGCTGGGGAGGAATCCTGGTAAGTGATTCTGACAGATAATGGAGCACGAGCTTTCACATCAGCCTCGATTCCTTTTTTTTCCCCCCTCTATATCCTTTCACACATTTCACAATCAAGTTCACAGACGGAGAGATTGGCTTAGCTTGTTGTAGAGCTTTCAAAACAATGGGTATTTGGTTTCAAAAGATCCTTACACTTCTCTCAGGGGTATTTGTAGTGAACAGGAACTTGTTAGCTACTCAGAATATTCAGACAGTAGGTTCTCTAACACCCACTACGGCACATGTACACAAACACGCAGTCTCACACTTTCTCCATCAGAGCATAGTGGAGTCAGGACGTTCTCAGTAACTTGCTGACGTATACCAATCAGCTAACACATCACTCACTGCAAGCAGTAATGCCTCCGTGACAGGGGGCTTAGTGAGTGAACTGACCCAGGAAAATTTCAACACAGTGAATGAAGAGTTAATGGATATAGGGGCTTATTTTTTCCTATAGATACTAAGTAAATGGAGTAGGGGATGTGATTTCAAGTTGCTTATTGAAATTTGAATATGGTTTTAAGAATTTTAATGTATTGTAATGCCTTATCAGATGGCGATATCAAAGTAGTTTCACACAAGCTTTCACGTTGGCTGGGACATTTTATTTAAACTAGGGAAGAACTAGAGAACGAGAGGTTGTCTTATATTTGAGGTAAAAATCAGTTTCTGTTTCAGTCTACTAGGAAATTATTCAATATTGTTTTTCCTAGAAAAGCATCTCGTTTTCTCCTGTATTTGATTTCTTGAAGCATGGTGAATACACTTACTTGGTCTAAGAGAAATTTTTCTACTTTCTCAATTGCATTAAAAGATAATATTTGAAAATAAATTGAATATTTGAAGTAAAGTACACAGTCTTTTCTAATAATAGGCTTCTGAAACAGACAATGTCCATTTGGCTTCAAGACTGAAAATAATGTTACATCAGCAGTATATCTTCCAGTGTGATTTAGTAGAATGTTTGATTAGCAGGAAGTATCAGTTTACTAAATTTGTATTTATGGAATGGAATGTTAGTATTTACATTAAAAATAAATGATACCAATCATTTCTGTTACTCATGTGTTACTTTTCCACAGCTTTTCTACCACTTTATGACAAAATTTCTTCCCCTTCTGGAATCATCTACCTAAATTTGATCTGCCTGAGAACATTCCTGAAGTAAGAGGGTTACCCCTTTCCCTTGTTCCTTTCATGATTGTCCTTCTCTCACTGAATTGCCCTTCTTATAATTGCCCTTCTCATCCATCTTAAATCTTACTAGGGTGCATCGTCCCAAGGAAGAAAAATCTCTGACACACAAAGGAATATTTTTAATATATTGGTGTTGGTGTTGAGAAAGTGAATTACTCCAGAGACTCAGTTTAAAAAATCTTTTTGAGATGTAAGTTGTTACCAATGATTTTATTTCAACAAACACGAAGGAGGACCCAAATAAATTGCCCACTGACAGATCATTAGAAATATTTACGGCGTATCACTCTGATTTTGGCATATAGTTCTGAAGGAGTTCAAAGAATTGAGAAACACTGCTTGAACAAAAATCTTTCTATTCCCATGTACTTAATTTCTATGAATAATTTTTTCAGCATTTGCCTTCTCCCTCAAAAAAAATGGAAAAGGAAAAATAGAAATAAAATTGATGGTGAACCTATTTCAACTTAAGAAGCAACTCGCATCTTAAAATCATTTGCAATAAAATTACACTTTATGTTAAATATTTCCATGTCAAAACTTATTTCCCATTTGTTTTGATTAATTATATGTTTTTACTATTGTAAATGTAATTTAATACTTAAAATATATTTTAACATTTAGAGCAGTAGTCACAGGAATACTACTACTACTACAAATAATAACAAAGACTTAAATGTCAATTTGCATATATATTTTCAATGTAGCAAAATATGCTAAGATGATCAATAAAATACTTTAAAGCATAGGTTTATTTTTTATTTTTTTTTTTAACATCTTTATTGGGGTATAATTGCTTTACAATGGTGTGTTAGTTTCTGCTTTATAACAGAGTGAGTCAGTTATACATATATATATGTTCCCATATCTCTTCCCTCTTTGTCTCCCTCCCTCCCACCCTCCCTATCCCACCCCTCCAGACAGCCACAAAGAACAGAGCCGGTTTCCCTGTGCCATGCGGCTGCTTCCCACTGGCTATCTACCTTACGTTTGTTAGTATATATATGTCCATGTCTCTCTCTCGCCCTAACACACCTCACCCTTCCCCCTCCCCATATCCTCAAGTCTGTTCTCCAGTAGGTCTCTGTCTTTATTCCTGTTTTACCCCTAGGTTCTTCATAACATTTTTTTTTTCTTAAATTCCATATATATGTGTTAGCATACGGTATTTGTCCTTCTCTTTCTGACTTACTTCACTCTGTATGACAGACTCTAGATCTATCCACCTCATTACAAATAGCTCAATTTCGTTTCTTTTTATGGCTGAGTAATATTCCATTGTATATATGTGCCACATCTTCTTTATCCATTCATCCGACGGCGGGCACTTAGGTTGTTTCCATCTCCGGGCTATTGTAAATAGAGCTGCAATGAACATTTTGGTACATGACTCTTTCTGAATTCTGGTTTCCTCAGGGTATATACCTAGTAGTGGGATTGCTGGGTCATATGGTAGTTCTATTTGTAGTTTTTTAAGGAACCTCCATACTGTTCTCCATAGTGGCTGAACCAATTCACATTCCCACCAGCAGTGCAAGAGTGTTCCCTTTTCTCCACACCCTCTCCAGCATTTATTGTTTCTAGATTTTTTGATGATGGCCATTCTGACTGGTGTGAGATGATATCTCATTGTAGTTTTGATTTGCATTTCTCTAATGATTAATGATGTTGAGCATTCTTTCATGTGTTTGTTGGCAGTCTGTATATCTTCTTTGGAGAAATGTCTATTTAGGTCTTCTGCCCATTTTTGGATTGGGTTGTTTATTTTTTTGTTATTGAGCTGCATGAGCTGCCTGTAAATTTTAGAGATTAATCCTTTGTCAGTTGATTCATTTGCAAATATTTTCTCCCATTCTGAGGGCTGTCTTTTGGTCTTGTTTATGGTTTCCTTTGCTGTGCAAAAGCTTTGAAGTTTCATTAGGTCCCATTTGTTTATTTTTGTTTTTATCTCCATTACTCTAGGAGATGGGTCAAGAAGGATCTTGCTGTGATTTATGTCATAGAGTGTTCTGCCTATGTTTTCCTCTAAGAGTTTGATAGTTTCTGGCCTTACATTTAGGTCTTTAATCCATTTTGAGCTTATTTTTGTGTATGGTGTTAGGGAGTGATCTAATCTCATACTTTTACATGTACCTATCCAATTTTCCCAGCACCACTTATTGAAGAGGCTGTCCTTTCTCCACTGTATATTCCTGCCACCTTTATCAAAGATAAGGTGACCATATGTGCATGGGTTTATCTCTGGGCTTTCTATCCTATTCCATTGATCTATCTTTCTGTTTTTGTGCCAGTACCATACTGTCTTGATTACTGTAGCTTTGTAGTATAGTCTGAAGTCAGGCAGCCTGATTCCTCCAGCTCCATTTTTTGTTCTCAAGATTGCTTTGGCTATTCGGGGTCTTTTGTGTTTCCATACAAATTGTGAAATTTTTTGTTCTAGTTCTGTGAAAAATGCCAGTGGTAGTTTGATAGGGATTGCATTGAATCTATAGATTGCTTTGGGAAGTAGAGTCATTTTCACAATGTTGATTCTTCCAATCCAAGAACATGGTATATCTCTCCATCTGTTTGTATCATCTTTAATTTCTTTCATCAGTGTCTTATAATTTTCTGCATACAGGTCTTTTGTCTCCTTAGGTAGGTTTATTCCTAGATATTTTATTCTTTTTGTTGCAATGGTAAATGGGAGTGTTTTCTTGATTTCACTTTCAGATTTTTCATCATTAGTATATAGGAATGCCAGAGATTTCTGTGCATTAATTTTGTATCCTGCTACTTTACCAAATTCATTGATTAGCTCTAGTAGTTTTCTGGTAGCATCTTTAGGATTCTCTATGTATAGTATCATGTCATCTGCAAACAGTGACAGCTTTACTTCTTCTTTTCCGATTTGGATTCCTTTTATTTCCTTTTCTTCTCTGATTGCTGTGGCTAAAACTTCCAAAACTATGTTGAATAAGAGTGGTGAGAGTGGGCAACCTTGTCTTGTTCCTGACCTTAGTGGAAATGCTTTCAGTTTTTCGCCATTGAGGATGATGTTGGCTGTGGGCTTGTCATATACGGCCTTTATTATATTGAGGAAAGTTCCCTCTACACCTACTTTCTGCAGGGTTTTTATCATAAATGGGTGTTGAATTTTGTCAAAAGCTTTCTCTGCATCTATTGAGATGATCATATGGTTTTTCTCCTTCAATTTGTTAATATGGTTAATCACATTGATAGATTTGCGTATATTGAAGAATCCTTGCATTCCTGGAATAAACCCCACTTGATCATGGTGTATGATCCTTTTAATGTGCTGTTGGATTCTGTTTGCTAGTATTTTGTTGAGGATTTTTGCATCTATGTTCATCAGTGATATTGGCCTGTAGTTTTCTTTCTTTGTGACATCCTTGTCTGGTTTTGGTATCAAGGTGATGGTGGCCTCGTAGAATGAGTTTGGGAGTGTTCCTCCCTCTGCTATATTTTGGAAGAGTTTGAGAAGAATAGGTGTTAGCTCTTCTCTAAATGTTTGATAGAATTCGCCTGTGAAGCCATCTGGTCCTGGGCTTTTGTTTGTTGGAAGATTTTTAATCACAGTTTCAATTTCAGTGTTTGTGATTGGTCTGTTCATATTTTCTATTTCTTCCTGATTCAGTCTTGGCAGTTTGTGCATTTCTAAGAATTTGTCCATTTCTTCCAGATTGTCCATTTTATTGGCATAGAGTTGCTTGTAGTAATCCCTCATGATTTTTTGTATTTCTGCAGTGTCAGTTGTTACTTCTCCTTTTTCATTTCTGATTCTATTGATTTGAGTCTTCTCCCTTATTTTCTTGATGAGTCTGGCTAATGGTTTATCAATTTTGTTAATCTTCTCAAAGAACCAGCTTTTAGTTTTATTGATCTTTGCTATTGTTTCCTTCATTTCTTTTTCATTTATTTCTGATCTGATTTTTATGATTTCTTTCCTTCTGCTAACTCTGGGGTTTTTTTGTTCTTCTTTCTCTAATTGCTTGAGGTGCAAGGTTAGGTTGTTTATTCGAGATGTTTCCTGCTTCTTAAGGTGGGCTTGTATTGCTATAAACTTCCCTCTTAGAACTGCTTTTGCTGCATCCCATAGGTTTTGGGTCGTTGTATCTCCATTGTCATTTGTTTCTAGGTATTTTTTAATTTCCTCTTTGATTTCTTCAGTGATCACTTCGTTACTAAGTAGTGTATTGTTTAGCCTCCATGTGTTTGTATTTTTTACTGCTCTTTTCCTATAATTGATATCTAATCTCATGGCGTTGTGGTCGGAAAAGATACTTGATATAATTTCAATTTTCTTAAATTTACCAAGGCTTGATTTGTGACCCAAGATATGATCTATCCTGGAGAATGTTCCATGAGCACTTGAGAAAAATGTGTATTCTGTTGTTTTTGGATGGAGTGTCCTATAAATATCAATTAAGTCCATCCTGTTTAATGTATCATTTAAAGCTTGTGTTTCCTTATTTATTTTCATTTTGGATGATCTGTCCATTGGTGAAAGTGGGGTGTTGAAGTCCCCTACTATGAATGTGTTACTGTCGATTTCCCCTTTTATGGCTGCTAGTTTTTGCCTTATGTATTGAGGTGCTCCTATGTTGGGTGCATAAATATTTACAATTGTTATATCTTCTTCTTGGATCGATCCCTTAATCATTATGTAGTGTCCTTCTTTGTCTCTTCTGATAGTCCTTATTTTAAAGTCTATTTTGTCTGATATGAGAATTGCTACTCCAGCTTTCTTTTGGTTTCCATTTGCATGGAATATCTTTTTCCATCCCCTTACTTTCAGTCTGTATGTGTCTCTAGGTCTGAAGTGGGTCTCTTGTAGACAGCATATATATGGGTCTTGTTTTTGTATCCATTCAGCCAATCTGTGTCTTTTGGTGGGAGCATTTAGTCCATTTACATTTAAGGTAATTATCGATATGTATGTTCCTATTCCCATTTTCTAAATTGTTTTGGGTTCGTTATTATAGGACTTTTCCTTCTCTTGTGTTTTTGTCTAGAGAAGTTCCTTTAGCATTTGTTGTAAAGCTGGTTTGGTGGTGCTGAACTCTCTCAGCTTTTGCTTGTCTGTAAAGGTTTTAATTTCTCCATCAAATCTGAATGAGATCCTTGCTGGGTAGAGTAATCTTGGTTGCAGGTTTTTCTCCTTCATCACTTTCAGTATGTCCTGCCACTCCCTTCTGGCTTGTAGAGTTTCTGCTGAGAGATCAGCTGTTAACCTTATGGGGATTCCCTTGTGTGTTATTTGTTGTTTTTCCCTTGCTGCTTTTAATATGCTTTCTTTGTATTTAGTTTTTGACAGTTTGATTAATATGTGTCTTGGCGTATTTCTCCTTGAATTTATCCTGTATGGGACTCTCTGTGCTTCCTGGACTTGATTAACGATTTCCTTTCCCATATTAGGGAAGTTTTCAACTATAATCTCTTCAAATATTTTCTCAGTCCCTTTCTTTTTCTCTTCTTCTTCTGGAACCCCTATAATTCGAATGTTGGTGCGTTTAATGTTGTCCCAGAGGTCTCTGAGACTGTCCTCAGTTCTTTTCATTCTTTTTTCTTTATTCTGCTCTGCAGTAGTTATTTCCACTATTTTATCTTCCAGGTCACTTATCCGTTCTTCTGCCTCATTTATTCTGCTATTGATCCCATCTAGAGTATTTTTCATTTCATTTATTGTGTTGTTCATCATTGTCTGTTTCATCTTTATTTCTTCTAGGTCCTTGTTAACTGCTTCTTGCATTTTGTCCATTCTATTTCCAAGATTTTGGATCATCTTTACTATCATTATTCTGAACTCTTTTTCAGGTAGACTGCCTATTTCCTCTTCATTTGTTAGGTCTGGTGGGTTTTTATCCTGCTCCTTCATCTGCTGTGTGTTTTTCTGTCTTCTCATTTTGCTTATCTTACTGTGATTGGGTTCACCTTTTTGCAGGCTGCAAGTTCGTAGCTCCCGTTGTTTTTGATGTCTGTCTCCAGTGGCTAAGGTTGGTTCAGTGCGTTGTGTAGGCTTCCTGGTGGAGGGGACTAGTGGCTGTGTTGTGGTGTATGAGGCTAGATCTTGTCTCTCTAGTGGGCAGGTCCACGTCTGGTGGTGTGTTTTGGGGTGTCTGTGGACTTATTATGATTTTAGGCAGCCTCTCTGCTAGTGGGTGGGGTTGTGTTCCTGTTTTGCTATATGGTTGGCATAGGTTGTCCAGCACTGTAGCTTGCTGGTCGTTGAGCGAAGCTGGGTGCTGGTGTTGAGATGGAGATCTCTGGGAGATTTTCGCCGTTTGATATTATGTGGGGCTGGGAGGTCTCTTCTTGACGAGTGTTCTGAAGTTGGCTCTCCCACCTCAGAGGCAGAGTCCTGACTCCTGGCTGGAGCAGCAAGAGCCTTTCATCCACTCGGCTCAGAATAAAAGGGAGAGAAAGTAGAGAGAATTAGTATAAGTAGGAGGAAATAGGAAAGAAAGAAAGAAAGAAAGAAAGAGAGGAGGGAAGGAAGGAAGGAGGGAAGGAAGAAAGAAAGAAAGAAGAAAAGAAAGGAAGAAGGCAAGAAGGAAAGAAAGGAGGGAGGGAGGGAGGAGGGAAGGAAGGAAGGAATGAGGGAAGGAAGGAAAAAATACAGAAAGAAAGAAGATACAGTAAAATAAAATAAAGTATAATAAAGTTATTGAATTAAAAAAATAATTATTTAGAGGAAAAAAAAAAGGGAAGGATAGAACCTTAGGACAAATGGTGGAAGCAAAGTTATAGAGACAAAATCTTACATAGAAGCATACACATATACCCTCACAAAAAGAGGTAAAGTGGAAAAAATCATAAAACTTGCTCTCCAAGTCCACCTCCTCAATTTGGGACGATTCGTTGTCTCAAAAAGGGAAGGAAGGAAGGAAAGATAGAAAGAAGGTAAAGTATAACAGAGTTCTTTAAATTAAAATTAATTATTAAGAAAAAAATTAAAAAAAAAAATGGTCGGATAGAACGCTGGGACAAATGGTGGAAGCAAACCTATACAGACAAGATCTCACACAGAAGCATACACATACACATTCACAAAAAGAGGAAAAGGGGAAAAAATCATAGATCTTGCTCTAGAAGTCCGCCTCCTCAATTTGGGATGATTCGCTGTCTATTCATGTATTCCACAGAGGCAGGGTACATCAAATTGATTGTGTAGCTTTAATCCGCTGTTTCTGAGGCTGCTGGGAGAGATTTCCCTTTTTCTTCTTTGTTCTCACAGCTCACAGGGGCTCAGCTTTCGACTTGGCCCTGCCTCTGCGTGTAGGTCGCTGGAGGGCGTCTGCTTTTTGCTCAGACAGGACGGCGTTAAAGGAGCCGCTGACTCGGGGGCTCTGGCGCTCTCAGGCCGGGGGCAGGGAGGGGCACGGAGTGCGGAGCGGTCCTGCGGCGGCAGAAGTCGGCGTGACGTTGCCCCAGCCTGAGGCCCGCCGTGTGTTCTCCCTGAGAAATTGTCCCTGGATCCCGGGAACCTGGCAGTGGCGGGCTGCACAGGCTCCCCGGAAGAGGGGTGGGGGCAGTGACCTGTGCT
>NW_006774324.1:9635-11226 GCF_000442215.2 Lipotes vexillifer | reverse complement strand
GCAGCAGCAGCCTTAGCGTCTCCTGCCCGTCTCTGGTTTCCGAGCTTTTCTCGCGCCCGTCTCTGGAGCTCCTTTAGGCAGCGCTCTTAAAACCCCTCTCCTCGCGCCCCAGGAAACACAGAGGCAAGAAAAGGTCTCTTGCCTCTTGGGTAGGTCCAGACTTTCCCCCGGACTCCCTCCCGGCTATCCGTGGCGCACTAACCCCTTCGGGCTGTGTTCAAGCCGCCAACCCCAGTCCTCTCCCTGAGCTCCGACCGAAACCGAAACCGAGCCTCAGCTCGCAGCCCCGCCCGCCCCCGGCGGGTGAGCACACGAGCCTCTCGGGCTGGTGAGCGCCGGTCGGCGCCGATCCTCTGTGCGGGAATCTCTCCGCTTTGCCCTCCGCGCCCCTGTTGCTGTGCTGTCCTCCGCGGCTCCGAAGCTCCCCGCTCCGCCTCCCGCAATCTCTGCCCGCGAAGGGGCTCCTAGTGTGTGGAGACCTTTCCTCCTTCACGGCTCCCTCCCACTGGTGCAGGTACCGTCCTTATCCTTTTGTCTCTGTTTATTCTTTTTTCTCTTGCCCTACCCAGGTACGTGGGGAGTTTCTTGCCTTTTGGGAGGTCTGAGGTCTCCTGCCAGCGTTCAGTAGGTGTTCTGTAGGAGTTGCTCCACGTGTAGATGTATTTCTGGTGTATCTGTGGGGAGGAAGGTGATCTCTGCGTCTTACTCCTCCGCCATCTTGGAAAGAGTCCCCCTAAAGCATAGGTTTATATTATATAAAGATAAAATTCTGCCAAGGATTTGGAATGAAATAGGAATTCAAGGAGATAAAGAAATGTCGGGCTTCCCTGGTGGCGCAGTGGTTGAGAGTCCACCTGCGGATGCAGGGGGCACGGGTTCGTGCCCCTGTCCGGGAGGATCCCACATGCCGCAGAGCGGCTGGGCCCGTGAGCCATGGCTGCTGAGCCTGCGTGTCCGGAGCCTGTGCTCCGCAACAGGAGAGGCCACAACAGTGAGAGGCCCGCATACCGCAAAAAAGAAAAAAAAGATATATGTCAAGTTTTCAACAGTTAAAGAGCATGTTCACGTATCATTTAAAGGGATGATACTGTGACTACATCACAAATTTCTAAGACCTTAGGAGTCCATTACACTGGAAAGAGTAATATAATCATAGATTTTAAAAATATACAATATGCCAGAAGTCATATCCTTGGCACCCAATTAAAATAATTATGAAAAAATTTAGAAGTCAACCTAAAAACATTTATGATGATACAGAGCTTTTCAAAATTCTCATAGAAAGAATGTGAGCAAAATTTTTTGAAAAAAACAATGGACAAAGAATGAAACCTCCTTTAGAAGAATAGCAATCTTGCAGAAACAATTTTTACTGAGAAGCAGGTTTATGCAACCAGGAGCAGAAAGCCAAAATCCTCACAATGGCCTGCAAAGCCCTATACTATGTCCACCACCTTCCTTTTCCTACTCTTTTTTCCTGATCACTCCACTTTAGTGAGACTGTGCTCCTTGTTATACTTCAGACACACTAGACAGGTCCTGCCTTTGACTTTTGCATTGCTTATTTCCCTCTGCCTGAAATACTCTTTCC